>NC_084552.2:22142500-22252500 GCF_033978685.3 Nerophis lumbriciformis | reverse complement strand
CAAGTTAGGACCAAAATCATTGTCCCAATACAGAAAACCATTGCATCTAATAGAGAGCCAAATACTATAGTCCGTGAACATCGATCCAAAGTCAGAATTTTTGGTTGATTTAATGTGAACACAAAAGTATACACTGACAGGTGCAAAGGCAGCAATATATGATAAACTAAGACGGCAGCTAAAAAATGACTTCCGTATTCAGCTCCGAAAAAACCCTCCAGGTGAACAGCTGACTTTTTTCATAATTTTGCCAAGTAAAATTCAGATTATTATTATAATATTGCCAAAACGTTAAACTTTTCTCATAAAAATTGTGACTTTTGTCGAGTGAAATTACGACTCTTTTCATAAAACTGCCAAAATGTTAAGCTTTTCTTGTGAAATTGCTACTGTTATTGAGTAAAATTCCGACTTTTATTATAATACTGCCAGAATTCTATGTTTTACTTAGTATGTATATATTATTAATGTTGTAAATACAAATCTTTATATATCTAGAAAGGGTGGTCCTAAAGAGGTAGGCATTTTTCGGAGGTCTCAAGAAAGTAACAAGGAAAAATACCTTCCATGTGAGGATAGGTGAACAAGTTAGGACCGATATCAAGGTCCCAATACGGAGAACCTTTGCATCAGAGTCTGTGAACATTGCTCCAAAGTCATGATTTTTTTTGTTGATTTAATGTGCATACAAAAGTAAACATTGAGAGGTGCAAAGGCAGCAATATATGATAAACTAAGACTGCAGCTAAATGACTTCCCTATTCATCCCCGAAAAAAACCCGCCAGGTGACCAGCTGACTTTTTTCTTAATTTTGCCAAGTAAAATTCCAATTATTATTATAATGCAAAAATGTTAAACTTTTCTTATAGAAATTGTGACTTTTGTTGAGTGAAATTACGACTCTTTTTCTAAAATTGCCAAAATGTTAAGCTTTTCTTGTGAAATTGCGACTGTTATTGAGTAAAATTACAACTTTTATCATAACATCACACAAATGTTCAGTTTTTCTTGTAAAATTTTGAATTAAATCAACCAAAAATCCTGACTTTGGAGCAATGTTCACGGACTCTAGTATTTGGCTCTCTATTAGAAGCAATGGTTTTCCGTATTGGGACCATGATTTTGGTCTCAACTTGTTCACCAGTCCTCACATGGAAGGTAGTTTTCCATGTTGATGTGTCAAGAAGTGGAGAAATACAAGAACAAACACACACAGACACACACACATTCTTGTATTTGTTACCTTCTTGAGACCTCTGAAAAATGCCTACCTCTTTAGGACCACCCTTTCTGGATATATAAAGATTTGTATTTATAATATTAATAATATATACATACTAAGAAAACATTTGAATCTTGGCAGCATTATAATAAGTCATAATTTTACTCAACGCCAGTCAAAATTTTACAAGAAAAACTGAACATTTGTGTGATGTTATGATAAAAGTTGTAATTTTACTCAATAACAGTCGCAATTTCACAAGAAAAGCTTAACATTTTGGCAATTTTATGAAAAGAGTCTTAACGTCACTCGACAAAAGTCACAATTTTTCTAAGTAAAGTTTAACATGTTTGCATTATAATAATAATAATAATCTGAATTTTACTTGGCAAAATTATGAAAAAAGTCAGCTGTTCACCTGGCGGGTTTTTTTCGGGGATGAATAGGGAAGTCCTTTAGCTGCCGTCTTAGTTTATCATAATTTTGCCAAGTAAAATTCAGATTATTATTATAATGCAAACATGTTAAACTTTACTTAGAAAAATTGTGACTTTTGTCGAGTGAAGTTAAGACTCTTTTCATAAAATTGCCAAAATGTTAAGCTTTTCTTGTGAAATTGCGACTGTTGAGTAAAATTGCAACTTTTATCATAACATCACACAAATGTTCAGTTTTTCTTGTAAAATTTTGACTAGCGTTGAGTAAAATTATGACTTATTACAATGCTGCCAAGATTCAAATGTTTTCTTAGTATGTATATATTATTAATATTATAGATACAAATCTTTATATATCCAGAAAGGGTGGTCCTAAAGAGGTAGGCATTTTTCAGAGGTCTCAAGAAGGTAACAAATACAAGAATGTGTGTGTGTCTGTGTGTGTTTGTTCTTGTATTTCTACCCTTCTTGACACATCAATATGGAAAACTACCTTCCATGTGAGGACCGGTGAACAAGTTGGTACCAAAATCATGGTCCCAATACGGAAAACCATTGCTTCTAATAGAGAGCCAAATACTAGAGTCCGTGAACATTGCTCCAAAGTCAGGATTTTTGGTTGATTTAATGTGCTTACAAAAGTAAACATTGACAGGTGCAAAGGCAGCAATATTAAGTTAAAGTTAAAGTACCAATGATTGTCACACACACACTAGGTGTGGCGAAATTATTCTCTGCCTTTGACCCATCACCCTTGATCACCCCCTGGGAGGTGAGGGGAGCAGTGGGCAGCAGCGGTGGCCGCGCCCGGGAATCATTTTTAGTGATTTAACCACCAATTCCAACCCTTGATGCTGAGTGCCAAGCAGGGAGGTAATGGGTCCCATTTTTATAGTCTTTGGTATGACTCGGCCGGGGTTTGAGTATATGATAAAACAAGACGGCAGCTAAAGAAGGACTTTCCTATTCAGCCCCGGAAAAAAACGGCAGGTGAACAGCTGATTTTACGACTTTCGGTGCTGACGTAAGACAACCCGCATGAACAAATACACTATGGTACTAAGACTAGTGGCCATTAACAGTTAGCTTCTACAGTAAAATTATGACTTTTGTCATGATTTTGCCAAGTGAAATTTCTTACAAAATTGTGACTTGTCGAGTAAAATTACGACTCTTTTCATAAAATTGCCAACATTTTACGTTTTTCTTGTGAAATTGTGTCTGTTATTGAGTAAAATTCCAACTTTTATCATATTGCACAAATGTTCAGTTTTTCTTGTAAAATTTTGACTTGCGTTGAGTAAAATTACGACTTTTACTATATAATACTGCCAAAATTCAAAATTTTTCATGTGAAATTGTGACCTTTTTCTTGTGAAATTCCAACTAATTTTTCACAACAAGCTTTTTTTATATATTTGTATAGCATGTGTATATTATTAATGTTGTAAATACACATCTTTATATATCTAGAAAGGGTGGTCCTAAAGAGGTAGGGATTTTTCAGAGGTCTCAAGAAGGTAACAAATAGAAGAGCGTGTGTGTGTGCGTGTGTGTGTGTGTGTGTGTGCGCGTGCTACCAGATTGACCATCATTACAGATAATGACACTGTTTCAATCAATTTGTTTGATTCAATCAATATGTTTTGTAGGGTCATGCCTTAGGGCATTTTAAATAATAGCGGGTTTTTGAGTTTTGCTTTCCAGGATGTAAATATTATGTGTTCACTTCTGAAAGCAACAGTAGCCTGTCACATTGACATGTTTGCTTGCTGTTTTGCAGGTGCTGAAGTATTTTCCCCAACATGGGCGCTTCTGTGTGACGCAGACACTACTTGTGTTTTGCTGAGCAGCTGAGATCGATCAGCAGCCATGCCTGACGAATGAAAACACCTTTTTTTGCGTAAAGCAAAAAAAAAAAGAATACCACATGCCTCCTCATGTAGAGCCCCTTCAGTACATCCTGCTGGACTGATTGCCCACTACCCTTTCTGAGGTTTCAGTTCCACCTCTCCCTTTGCACTCCACCCAACAGCAACAACTCATCACTATGCCGATCCAGCTGAGAATGACGAACACCTGAGGTCTCATGCGTCCAGTGAGCACCGATTCAGACGGTCCCGCTCCTTCCGAGAACCTCTCTTGTCCCTACCGGCTCGTGGGCCCCCTGCCCGCCTCAGAGATGTCGCTGTTCCAGTCGCTGGGTCCAGTACAAAGCTGGCTGGGCCAGGAGCTGGAGAAATGCGGGATAGATGCCATGATTTACACCCGCTACGTCCTCAGCCTTCTCCTGCACGACAGTTACGACTATGACCTGCAGGACCAAGTAAGCCTTCACCTGCATTATCACTGTTGGTGTTAACGCACTTTTTGTGTCTTTTAATGCATTGAAATCAGAAAGGACGCGCATTTCCGGAATTCCGCGCGTCTCTGGGACGCTGATTTTTATTTACTTTTTACCGACACTGCCTCCGGGTCCAAACTCAGATTCATTTGTTTTTTTATCGATTATCGCTTTCCGCCAGTGTTTTGTACATTTGCCCAATCAAATTTCCGTCCCCGTTTATTGCGTTTTTATTGGTCGGCTTCAAAGTAATGAACTTTCCAGTACAATTTCTTAAAATTTGATTTGCCGAAAGTATTATCAATCACAAATACTGCATTTCTGGTATTAGGACTCTCACGTGTTATTGTTTTCGTCATGGCAAGCAATAAACCCAAGAAGAAAGATGTTTTGCACGCCATGTAAACGGGCAAAGAAAAAGAACACCTTTACGACCGGGTGCACTGATTTTCAAAGATTCAGCCTCACCAGGCACCAAGAAACATCATGTTACACCTTTCCTGCTTGTCGGCTCCCGGACCGTGGTCGAGGAGCGCAGGGGAGACGTTTCCTCCAGCGCCGATGTATTGTCGGGGGTAACACCCTCCACTCTACCCGGCAGTGGGTCACTAAAGTTCTGCTCTTTGGTCGGAATGACAAGGCTGTCGATTAGTTACAACTCTTTATTTATGTTTTCCACAAAGCCAAGCAGACATCCACCATGCTATTAACACTCCTGAACATGCTAGCGCTCCTTCTCCTAACTTGCCCCACTCACTTACACACGTCACTCACCCCACATATAGCCATTCTTAAAGGGGAACGCACATCTTATGGCCATCACAAAGCCAGAGATGACATGCCAGAGGCATTGAGTGCCACTGTATTAAATGACATTGAAACAAACTTGCAAAATTCTAAATTTGTTGGCATTATTTGCCATGAAAGTCAATCAATCAATCAATCAATCTTTATTTATATAGCCCTAAATCACAAGTGTCTCAAAGGGCTGCACAAGCCACAACGACATCCTCGGTACAAAGCCCACATACGGGCAAGGAAAACTCACCCCAGTGGGACGTCGATGTGAATGACTATGAGAAACCTTGGAGAGGACCGCATATGTGGGTAACCCCCCCCCCCTCTAGGGGAGACCGAAAGCAATGGATGTCGAGTGGGTCTGACATAATATTGTGAGAGTCCAGTCCATAGTGGATCCAACATAATAGTAAGAGTCCAGTCCATAGTGGGGCCAGCAGGACACCATCCCGAGCGGAGACGGGTCAGCAGCGCAGAGATGCTCCCAGCCGATGCACAGGCGAGCGGTCCACCCCGGGTCCCGACTCTGGACAGCCAGCACTTCATCCATGGCCACCGGACCTGTGCCCCCCCCCCCCCCCTCAAGGAAAAGGGGAGCAGAGGAGAAAAGAAAAGAAACGGCAGATCAACTGGTCTAACAGGGGGGCTATTTAAAGGCTAGAGTATACAAATGAGTTTTAAGATGGGACTTAAATGCTTCTACTGAGGTAGCATCTCTAATTGTTACCGGGAGGGCATTCCATAGTACTGGAGCCCGAATAGAAAACGCTCTATAGCCCGCAGACTTTTTTTGGGCTCTGGGAATCACTAATAAGCCGGAGTTCTTTGAACGCAGATTTCTTGCCGGGACATATGGTACAATGCAATCGACAAGATAGGACGGAGCTAGACCGTGTAGTATTTTATACGTAAGTAGTAAAACCTTAAAGTCACATCTTAAGTGCACAGGAAGCCAGCGCAGGTGAGCCAGTATAGGCGTAATATGATCAAAGTGTAGATGTGGCGGTTTTTAAACGACTGATCTACATACAGATGAGAATAATCAATTAAATTTTTCATATGCATGTATGCCCTGGCACACGACTATCATCATTTCATGTCAGAAGCGAAACACTTTTTACACTTTTATACTGAAATAAATACACCTACAACTTATTAAATGAAAATATGGAAGAAAAAAATACCAACAGCGTTAAAGTTTAGATCCATGAAGGAAAGAAGAAAGTGAATGAATGTTTATAACTGAATACATTTACATATGCATAAAAATGTGTTTTCTTTTGTATTTTTTTTTTAACGCATTAAGTAACTTTTATGACAAAATTTTTCCAAAACACAATATGGAATGTGATATATAACCGGATAATGCATACATTTATCATTTGTTTTCAAAGCGGTTACAAAAAAGTGGGACCCCAAATATGTACTGTGGGACCCCATTTTTATGATTTAATGGGGTCCCTGGGACCCCGTTTTGAAAATTCCTAGCGCCAACACTGATTATAATCACTTTAATTGATCTTATGTGTGTGACTTTATTAATATTGTCTTTGTCTATTCAACAGGAGAATGACATCTTTTTGGGCTGGGAGAAGGGGGCTGGGAAAAAATGGGGCAAGAGTAAGAAGAAGGGAGGGACCGACCTGAGTCTTGAGGAAATGAAGAAACAAGCAGCTGTGCAATGTCTTCGTTCTGCATCGGATGAAGTAAGTGATCATCCTATAATTGACATGGTTGTGTGTTGTAATCGGATATTTTAAATGTGAAAGGTTGTAAAATGTTATGAATCCATGCATAAATCAAATTGATTCACCAAGGGGTCTGGTAAGCAAAAATGTGTCATGTATTTGTGAATTGGGCAATTGTAAGTTCACACCAAGATTGTTGTTAATTTGTTCCGAGCGAGAGTAAGGTAGGTATCCTGCAAGTTCATAATGGCACCATGCAAGACTGAAAGGGGCAAAGGGTCTCTGCAAAGAGAGTCCTCTGAGGACTGAACTCTGCTGTCTATTTTATAATCGCACATGCTACATAGTTTTGCGGCATAGTTGCTGCGCTGTCAGCTGACTAGCATTAGCACAATGATGTAAGAGGAAACAAGAGGTAGAAAAACACTTTTACCTTTTAGAAAGAGGGTAGTGGTTATAAATGTTTTATTTGTCCGGAATTAGGAAGCATGTCTTTGGTTAGCATTAGGGCTGGGCGATATGGCCTTTTTTTAATATCGCAATATTTTAAGGCCATATCGCAATACACGATATATATCTCGATATTTTGCCTTAGCCTTGAATGAACACTTGATGCATTTAATCACAGCAGTATGATGATTCTATGTGTCTACATTAAAACATTATTTTTCATACTGCATTAATATATGCTACTTTTAAACTTTTATGCAGAGAAGGAAATCACAACTAAAAAAACACTATTTTTTTCATATGGTGTTGATCTAGAAATGTTTGCCTCGGCATTTTGATGGTGTGGACGTGTGGCACCGAACGGAGATGTTGACTGCGGAGTAAGCACTGTTCATTGTCTAGCAGGTGACTTTTCAAATGATGCTACATATTAGCAGTGTACCCGAGTGTCCTGGGTTCGCCTATACAGTGTACTTATCTAATAAAATAATAAACGGGAGACATTAGAGCAGGTTCGGTAGCCACCGCTTCTTTAATGTCAACATCACACACCTCCTTCCACAACCACACACACCCTACGTCACAGCCCTACGGCAACAACTCTGGAGGGACAAAACTTCTCCTTACCGGACACACTCCGGTAACTTGGGACACCCTGAACTGTTTGTTACAGCAGTAATGCTACTTTTTATAGCAATGCTTTTTCCCCACACTTGACAAATTACGGTTGTCTGTTCGACATCTTCCCACTTGAAGCCAAACCATCGCCAGACGATGGACCCCCTGTTGTTTTTTTGGGGGGAATTAATTATTCCTCCATTGGTACCAGATTCTCACCTTCTTTCTCTCATATCACCACTCGCACCACTCCGCTAGCATCACAGCTAACGTTACCCATGCTGCTACCTCTCTGCTCAGCGAGGGCGTATACGTATGTGACATATGTCGTGACAGTATGTGACGTGTGTAAGAAGGTGCGCTTGTCTGTCTGTGAGAAGCAGAGACAGAAACAGCGAGGAGAGCCTGTAGTGTGTAATGCCCGCAGCTAAAAGCAACTGCGTGAGAACGTATACTCGATATCACGATATAGTCATTTTCTATATCGCACAGAGACAAACCCGCGATATATCGCATATATCGATATATCGCCCAGCCCTAGTTAGCATATACAATATTTGTTTCATTGAGCCGGCCAACATGTTAGTTTTTAAGCCTAGATAATGTTGTGTAGTTAGCCAGCGTTTGCTTTTTTACGGCATTTCTCCATAACAACCAAATATACATCGGTCACAGTCAAGCGTACCTATGTTTTTTTTACATATCAGCTGCTTTAGACCTTGTGCCTTTTAATCACTTTTAATGTGTTAACTGAGGTTTGTTTGTTTGTCAGCAACATTAGTCAAAAAGTTATGGGCAGATTTTGATTAAACTTTCAGGAAATGTCAAAAATGAGATAAGGAGCAAGTGTTGTTAATTTTGGGGTTAATCTGGATTACAGTCTGGATTCAAGATACCGGTAGTTCTAAAGGTTTCACTTCTACTTGTTCCTGGACACTTCGAACACATGTGAATCCCATAATATAGGACATGGCTTCGCCCGCACTCCGTCATCAGAGTGATTTCTCAGTTCGACAATCGCCCGTAATCTATTCACAGCTTGCAGCCATCGGAGAACATTGGCTCCCTCCTCATTAGAGTCCTTTGCTTTCATTTGGACACACGTTTTCATTCGCAATTGTTAATGTGTCTTTGAGTGGGTACGTTTGTTTCTTTTAGCGCAATGTCAATTACTAAAGTAAAGTGCACTGCTGAGCTCTGTTTAAATTATTCAATTTTGATATGTGTCTTTTGACATTAATATTCATATCACCATATCTACCACTTGGGATGTGTATTTCACCTCAGTTGTTTTTAACTTTGGCAGATTTATTGACATTGTACTGGCAATACGTTCACTGTCTGTAATCTGCGGTTACCATTTACTTGTTTAGAGCCAAAGGTGCATTCAAGGAACATTGGAATTTTCAGTATTTGGCGAGAATGGCCACTAGGGATTTACGTTTGTAATGATTACTGGTATAATGGTAAACCACAGTAAAATTCTTGGCAGTTAGTATTACTGTACTGTTTAAATTTTTGATTACCACTAAACAGTGATTGATTACTGCACTCTGAAAAACTCACTGTGATACTGCTAGTTTCATGGAAAAACATTTCGCGCACGAATCGCTAGTTATCTTAAATGCTAACATTAAAACAAGACACATTAATGCCTTTCCCCATTACATATGTCACCCCAATCTAAACTTGCATAAACACATTTCTGTTGAAGCAACTAAGCTATTCAATTATGCCCATTGAACCCACATGCTGTGCTCTCTTAGGACAGAGTGGTAGATATGACGATCCATACACTAGATGTGTCTACAACAGGAAGGGAATCCATGTGACATAACTTTAAACAGAAGTGAAAGGCAAACTTGATTGTTAAAGGTGCTCTCAGACTCCAGCGTATTATGGGCGGAGCAGACTAGGCGCGGAATGTCTGCAGGTCATCAAAGCTTCCATAGATGCGCTCCGCTTTGTTGTTCTGAAATTTTTGTGAACATTTTTTTATTCCACAATCCCCGCAAGTTTACATTTGTCATACCATGGTGCCGTTTCTTGACGACAAAGAAGTGGAGCTGCTCGTTTTGCAAAGCAGTGAACTAAAGAAACAGTCGGTGGCAGTGACGTGCAGTCAGGGTAGGCAGGTGAGGCGGGGCCTCACGTGCCATCATGGAAAAAAAAAAAATTTAAAAAGAAAAAAAAAATTGAATTGTTATATGTATCCAGTGATTATACTAAAAAGTTATTTTCCATTTAACTTCACCAGTTTTAGATTATTTTTTATTCAAAATCGCTGAATTTTCACATTTGCCGTTCAAATACTGAGAAGAGACTTGTTATGAGTCACCAGCCAGTTGAGGCACGTCATTGAGTTGAGCCTCACCATGGATTGCGCAATGACTCGGCTGACTGCTGGCCTGCTGTCCAGTAAGACCGTATTGCTATATGAATTATATTATACATTTCCATAGTTTAGTTAGCTGAGGTATATAATGTACAGTGTATTTTGTCAACAACTGTATGTGTGTAACGTATTTCTTGTGCTGAGCAATCATAAAACTGCTGCGAAGACGCACTGTGTGAGGCTTGCAGTAATCCCGCCTCCTGGTGGTAGAGGGCGGTAGTGATCCCAGGGAGCATTCATGCGACTACTCGGCTGCAGAAGAAGTGACAACAAGCAGCAACAGTTAGCGATCGTTTATTTTTTCCTCTCGCCTGAACTTTTAACATGGAGGATTACATATCTAAAATAAAACAGTTTTCTAAACTGGACTTTCAATCGAAGCAGGAGGTAATACTTAAAGGAAGATCTCCATCGAGACAAAGAGACTTTTAAAACTGAAGAAAGATAAGGAAGACTTCTATAAACAAGTTATCAATGCTTTTGTTCAAAAGGAGCGGCGCATGGACTTCATTTATAAGTAAAGGTAAGACCATAACGTTTTTTTTAATTAAATGTGCTTTTTTGTGTGCTACAGTTTGTATGTGTAAAGTTAAAGTAATCATTGGTTAAAGTACCAATGATTGTCACACACACTATATGTGGTGAAATTTGTCCTCTGCATTTGACCCATCCCCTTGATCACCCCCTGGGAGGTGAGGGGAGGTGAGGGGAGCAGTGGACAGCAGCGGCGCCGCGCCCGGGAATCATTTTTGGTGATTTAACCCCCAATTCCAACCCTTGATGCTGAGTGCCAAGCAGGGAAGAATGCTGGAATGAGCTTTTAAACATAACCTGTTAACTGCTGCCAATCAAATGGTGAATAAAATACTCTTTAGGGTTCATATGTTTGTAAATCTGACTGTGATGAAGTCAGTGCCTCACCAGCCATGAACCTCACCGCACGTCACTGGTCGGCGGTATGTACGGCCATTAAATGCCACAAGAGACGGGAAGGTATTTTTAGGCACACAACTGTGTCGGAAATTTAATGCATACATTGGCCTGATTTTAATGTCATGATTGGTGGCAAAATGCAGATCGCTTTCACATGTAATGCGGGTTGATGAAGAAAAAAAAGAAGCCGAGCACAGTATTGTGTCACAGGAGTGCAAGTAGCAGGGTCACGTGCGGTCAAAACATTTGAGCACAGGCCTGGGGGATGTCCGCTTTGATAACGCACGGATCTCTGCGAACTCCGTTCTGCAACTCCGTAGCATGTTTGGGCCTTAAGAAACACTGTACACGTATACAAATTAATTGCCGAAGTAAATGTATTAAAAAAAAAAAGTGGTTAAAAGACTTAAGCGTTTGCATAAGTAGCTTTTGAGCACATACTGTGATAATAATAACTGCTAATTTTGGTCACTAGAATCGTGACACAAAATTTTCATATCGTTACATCCTTAAAATGTGCCACAAATGACAGTATTTCTCATCTATTGCACTATTTTATCGGTCATTCTCCATTTTTTGCAATATTTAGATTGCATATGCTTTTGCATTGTTTATTTTTTATTTCATTACTAATTTACTACTTTATTTCGTTTTTTAGTAACCATAGATATAAACAAATAACATTAATCAGAAACATCTTCAATAATAAAGACGGATATAAGTGTAAAGGACGTCTACCATCATTGTTCTGTCAATACTACCTGTGGGGATTGAGGGTTTAAATCAGTTGCCTTTTAAATAGTCTTTTAGAGGTCACAAATGTATATGCATATACATTATATACAGTACCAACACCTCCTTAAAGCACCACTTTAGAACTTTCAGTTTTGGTTGAATTTGGTGGCGCCAGTGGACAAAAGCGGTATTTTTTTGCCAGAAGATAAAATTTCCCATGAGGACTAGCGCATATTAACCTGACTCTCGCCAGATCCTTGTAGTTCGCTGAGCTCCACACAAGGATCTGGGCTCGAGGGCATTGCAAACTCCTTCAAAATAGCAAAAAATAATGAACCAATCAGGATCGCCGGGCGGGATTTCATAGATGTGACGTAGCGCCGGAGCGACTGTTTGATTCAAACAACAATGGCAGCACGCAGCGAGGAGTCGTGTGCTGACATTGATTCTGCTATTGCAACTGTTTTGCAATAGCCCCGCCTTCTGAAGTACATCTCCTATTGAGAAGTCCCAGATCCTTGTGTGGAGCTCAGCGAACTACAAGGATCTGGCGAGAGTCAGATTAAGCGCATGTAGCGTCATACTGAGATGTCAGCTGTAAAATTGGCACAAATATTACATCTTTAATGGCTATGCTGAAGTTAAATAGCAGACACTATCAAGAAATGATCTTGGATTGCGCTACAAACATGACACTACTACCAAGAATGTATCGGGGCGGATGCAGGTCCGAAGCAAAGAAAGACTGGTGGGAGATTTTTTTTTTAAGGAAGTAGTAGTGAAATCATCATGCTAGGCTGGTGGCCAATATTGCTACCATGCAAATTTCCGATAGCATTATCATTTTAATTTGAGCATCAAAAGTCACTGGTTCATCAGGAACAGAGCCAAGGCAGCATCAGTTGGCAATTCCTTGTCTTTGAACTCACGCCAGCAAGTGGATCCGGACTGTCCTTTAATCCGGGTAAACTGTTTTTCTGTTTTTGTCTCCGAAGACTAAACTTTTTGTTTCGTTGGTTGTTTTGGAGCTTTGGCCATGATAGCAGTAGTTTCGCATGTGAACCTTCTCTTTCTTGTTGTTTTTTGGCGGTACGTTGGCGTTTGCATCGACTTCTGTCTTTTAAATGAATGCGAAAATGGGTAATGACGTTTACCTTAAAGCAAGTCAGAACAATGGTAATTTTTTTGTATGTCAGGGTTTCTGACACCCTTCCTCAATGTCGCTAATTGCCAGTAAAAGCGACACAGTCCCTCTCAGGACATGACAGAGGTGTCATTCAACTTGTTAAAGTCGATGTATTATCCCAAAAGTTATGAAAATATTTTATAAAGTTTGAAAGGTTACTTAGTGTTCCTTTAACAATGCGTTTTTTAAATAAAGTTTCTTCACTACTGCGAGAGAGGTCTTTTCTAGTTGTATTTTAGTCAAGAGTCAGTCAGGGTCTTTCCACGCTCTTTGATTACTGACCCATTATTGTTTTATTTATTTATTGAAGTGCACATCTTTGTTGGTTTCCCCTAAAGTTAACCGTTTCTAAATGCAGTACTAACTGTTGCAGTTCCTACATCCATAAAATAGGGATGTTCAGATTTAAGGTTTTATGCTACTAATTCTGATACTGATCACTCATGAGTGAAATTGGCCGATAACAATACCAATACTAATATTAATTACACGTATTAACTGTATAATTTTTCAATTAATGATGAGGACTTTTGACAGTTTAAAATTATCAACACAATAGTTAAACGTGTTCATTATTCTCTTTTAGTACATATAATTGTTTGACTTAAACAAAGTCACACAATAACTAAACAAAATTTTAAAAAAACTACGATCTTGAATTGTTTGGTTTTTGCCTTCACTAACAAAAACAACAAACAAATGGTTTTAAGAAAATACAAATACTGATCTAATCACTGTAGTACACTGTTTATTAACCATTGTTGGGCCACGAGCGCCCCTTAGAGGGCCGCCCAAAATATCTGTTTCTCAGCTGAGGTTGTATGGGCTGCAGCGGAACTCAATTGTGATACACTTTTCCACCACTTGTTGCAGTAACGACAATCTTAAACAAGCAGAAAAAGCCTGGAGCCTAAGTCATAGAAGCATCTTAAGTACAAAATTTCTGACTAAAGTGTTAAAGCTGTATTTTAATTTGTTTAGGCAAGAGGAACAGCGAGAACTTGCGTTTTTTTTTAAATACATTTGTAATCTGTTTTTTCTGTTTTATGCTGTTTTTGTAAAAAGAGCCCAACATTTTTTTATGATGGGAAAAACACAAAATATGCATAATTTCCAAAAATGAGGTGAAAAGTGGAATACTTTTAGATTAGGTAATTACAGCCATTAATATGTCAATTTATAACACTGATTTTGATGCCATTGTATTTTTGGAACTACAGGTTTTTAAAAATCGCACACTTTCATATAAAAAAAACTTTCAATGCTTAAACATGTTTTAACAGCTTCAGACCCATTAATAGATATCAAGTTTTATCAATTTGTAATTCTTGTTTTATGCTTTTTTTTTTTAAAGAAGAAAGGAAAAAGAGTTTTATTATGAAACAAACACAAAATATGCAATATTTTCCAAATATGAGTTGCAAAGTCAAATACTTTAGATGAGGTTATCAGACTTTCATAGGGCAAAAATTAATGACAACACTAATTTTGATGCAATATTATTTTGAAACGATACACTATACCTCCTTGCCAAAAAATGGGCAAATTCATAAGTGTTAAGCAACTCATATATGGATTTTTTAATATATTTTTTTACTTTAAATGCTTCAAATCTTTTAGAAAAAATAAATAAAATAATTATGAAAACAAAAAACAAAAACAAAATGCAATATCCAAAATTTGTTTTAAAGTGCCATCCATCCATTTTCTAACACTTGTCCCTCTCCGGGTCGCAGGAGCCTATCCCAGCTGCACTCAAGCGGAAGGCAGTTACACCCTGGACAAGTCTTTTTTCAAAGTGGAATATTGTAAATAGGTTCTGGCACAGGGCAGTTTGCATGTTCTCTCTGGGACTGCTGAGGTTCTTTCCGGTTACTCCGGCTTCCTCCCTACTCCAAAGACATGCACTTTGGAATAGGCTGCCTGAGTGCAGCTGGGATAGGCTCCAGCTTCCCCTGCTATCCCGAGGGGGACAAGCTGTAGGAAATGGACGGATGGATGGATGGAAGGTAGGTATCGGCACCGGTTTTTGCTTAAACTTAACGTTCCATCCATTCATTTTCTACCACCTGTCCCTTTCGGGGTCGCGGGAACTTAACATTTGTCTTAACGTAAATAATGTTGAAGACTCCATGCATTTGAAGTTACATACAGTAACCACGTAACCTGGCGTCATCTAGTGGTTTATTGGTGCCATTGCATACATACACACTGACAATGGACACAAAATGTCTTCAAAACCACATTTACACACTTCTCTGTGGCAATAACAAGCCACCACTATCATTGTTAATCGCATTTAAGTTGTTTGTTGGCAGATTTTTCTATTTGAATGAACAACTATGGAAAAACACTACAGGTAAAACTGGAAAAATAAAAATATTGTGCAAAGGTTCGTTTGTACCAGCAATTAGTTACAAATTGAAACTAATACACTGAACAATAATAAACGCAACACTTTTGTTTTAGCTCCCATTTTTTATGAGTTGAACTCAAAGATCTGAAACTTTTACTTAATATACAAAAGACCTATTCCTCTAAAATATTGTTCACAAATATGTATAAATCCGTGTTAGTGAGCATTTCTTCTTTGATACCTAACCCATCTCACCTCACAGGTGTGGCATATCATGACGCTGATTAAACAGCATGATTATTGCACAGGTGTGCCTTCAACAGACACAAACAAAAGGTCACTCTAAAAAGTGCAGTTTTGCTTTATTAGAGGTCTGGGGGGTCCGAAAAGCAGTCAGTATCTGGTGTGCCCACCATTTGCCTCACGCAGTGCAACACATCTTCTTCGCATAGAGTTAAACAGGTTGTTGATTGTGTCACTAACACAGATTTGTGAACAATATTTAAGAGCAATAGGTCATTTGATTGTTTGTAGTGTGAAACATGTATAATAATGACAAATACAATAATATAGCATTATTCATTGTATTGATTGTACTTAGGCGAAAGAGTCCTTCAATGTGCAATTATATTTCCGCATTCTTTGGATTCATATTCATGCGCCGCCGAGAAATGTTGGCATTCGACAGAAAAGTGTCTCCGGCAAGATGGCTAGCCGTTAGACTTCACAAAAGTGAAATGAGGCGACACGTTGCAGTAGTGCAGGATAAGTCTATGAATGGTGACCATTAAGGCTTGGTCATGTACCTCTGTGCCCATACACAGTGACCTCTGGCGTGGATGGGTGCTGCTTCACTTTTTAAGACGAGCCACTGTCACCTTTCTGCCATCGCAGGCTGTGAAAGTGCTTGATTTGATATACAGCGAAGCCTGCTTTTTAAATGTTAATATCGCCAATGATTGCCATTTAATCGTGGCAGCCAAAGCCGTGATCGTTTTTAAAATGATGTTAATTGTGCGGCACTTGGAGTGGCTCCACACTGTCTATGGAAATGCACAGCGAGCTGCTAGCAGTCTGTCAGCCGGGGAACCAAAAATAAATAGTTGTGATCAGCTTTAAAGGGCATTAATCAGCAATGGCCGATCACATACTTTTTCATGAAAATCGGCCGATACTAATTGGTGGCCTATCGATCGGCAAATCCTTCTAATTAAAGAAATTGTTGTTTATGACCTCCATATAGTAATGCTTTTGTTTCTTTTGCAGAACTCTGGGATTGAAAGCCTGGTTGAAGAGCTTTGCTCCAAACTTAGGGAAATTCAAAACAAACAGAAAGGTTTGACTGATTCTGCTCACTATTTGTAAATATTTCATTCGTAAATAGACATGATAGTCATTTTAATGTTATGTTCGACAGAGGAAAAACAGATCCAAAAGAAGTCTGAAGGTGCTCTATCTCCAGATCGGGTTGAGTCCCCATCTTCAAAGGATCAGGTTGAAATGTAAGCATGGATCGTGTGTATTATTAAATATCCATACAAACCACTACTCTTGTATTTTGAATTTCCTTCTTTTTGTATTTTTGTGAACTCAGGTATTATGAAGCCTTCCCTCCTTTGTCAGAGAAACCTGTTTGTCTCCAAGAGATCATGACCGTGTGGAACAAAGCCAAAGCCTGCACTTACTCAAGTTCATCATCCTCAGCAGCCCCACAGACCAGCACAGACACCTCCTCCCCAAAAGATTGCAACAGCGAGTGTGAGGCTGCAAAGGAACGGAACCCAGAATCGTTTGGTACCATCACCGGTGTGAGCAATGAGAAAGGCCAGCAACGACGAAACAAGAAGGAGAAAGAAAACCGATATCATTGCAGCGCAGGAGCAGAAGAGAAAAACACACTCCACTCCAAGAGACAAACAAGACACAGGTCTGAGGGCAAATACAGAGCCCGTTCCTGGTCTTCTGGCTCTAGTGAAGCAGGCTCAAGCTCAAGTGGGAACCAGGGAGACACAAAGTCATTTAGAGGCAAGACGGTTAGAGTAAGGCACAAATGCAGAGAGGTCGGGAAGAATAGGAGACAACGCAATAGCGGACCGTTGAAGCTTCAGCTGAAGGCTATTGACAAAGAGGAGCAACGCAATGCAGGAAGGGGCAGTGCAACTGGAAGCACTGGCAAAGCACCTCAGCTTTACAAAAAGAGTAAGAGATCCCTCAAGGAGTTTTGTAAAGATCCAGGCTGGGTGGAAGCAAATGAGATTGGCCTTGAGGCCAGAAACAGAAAGGAATACATGGAGGAGCCCCTCTGGTACACTGAGCCCATCACAGACTATTTTGTACCTTTTAGCAGCAGACAAAGCAAGCTGGAAACAAAGTATAGAAGCAAAGTTGGCGGCTCTCCTGAAGACTTAAATCTGGCAGCTGACATGGCTATGCTGCCAGAGAGAATCCAAGGAATCTGCATTGCCAGCGAGAGCTACCAGAGAACATACCTTGCTGCAGGCTCATTTGTTGATGGACGTTTTGTGGAAGCAGAGGACGAGACTGCTGAGCTCATTGGGAGCTCAAGCTGCCTTCAGCCAGAGGATAGTGGAGATTTAGATGACAAGCATCTGCCAGAATTCACCGACTTCTATGAAGTTGACATTTATCAGTCCATATTGGATACTAGTGCCTCAGACTCGTTACAAGAGAGTCGGATCCTCAGCATGATTCGACAAAAAAGCAAAGAGCAAAGAGACGTCGAGGCAGAACCTTGTTTAGTGTTAGATGGCCTTGAGCAGCAAGGGAAAAGTGCAATAAGGGCAGACTTAGAGGAAGCGCCGGAATCAGTTGGGTTCCTAATGGAGGATCTTGACAATATGGCTCAAGTTTGGGGATGTTACACTCCATCTACGTCAGATGATATAGATGGAGAAAGTTTCATGGGCGACTCCCCCATACGACTCTCCCCCCTCCTTGATAGTGTTTCCTTTACTTTGAGTAAAATGTCAGGAAATCTGGTGGAGCCACAAGTTCCTGAAGCCACCAGGGAGCCATCTTCATGCTTCTCTCTTTTTGAGCTGCAGTACGACAGCCCTGCTTTTCCTTTTCCCCAAGACTCGCTCTGTGTCGCTCAAGAAAACAAAGCCGATTCTAGTGTTTGTCTCGACCCACATACTAATAAACAGTCTCGCTTGCTAATATGGACCAAAAATAGTGCCTTTGATGAAACGGAACACTGCTCAAACCTTTCAACGCGAACATGCAGTCCATGGTCACATTCGGAAGAGACGCGTTCAGACAACGAGCATGGGAATATTCCCACGGAGGAGTCTACTCAGATTGGCACCGAAGAAATTGATTTGAGAATCCCTCCTCTTTCTGGTACATATCTTGAGGAAGAAATCTTGGATTTTTTGCAAGAAGACTCTGGGCGCAATTGTGAGGCGACCACGGCATCCAGTCAGACTTACACCAAAAAATCAAAATTGGAGTCAATTTGTGGAATAGCATTAGAAGAGGATGAAAGTAAACAATACAGTTCTTGCATTTTCTCAGATGACACAAACCAACAGAGTGGCGAGTACAGCTCAGGTATAATTAAAGACATTTGGTCTGTAGTTGGGGATGGTAAATTGGTGGTATCAAGGCAAGGTGGAGAGAAACCAAGTGAAGCGTTTCCTGAGGACTCTGTTGGCTACTGTGGCAGCTGTCTGGAGGTGCAGGCCAAACGAGTCCCTCTTCACGGACCTCAGAAAAAAGCAGTGCAGCGCTCTGAGTATCACCTCTGGGAGGACAAGAGCGAAGAACAGGACTTAGCCAAAAACAAACTATCCAAGTTAGATGGTGCTGGGGATTACATGACTCCGTCCAGACCCTGTGACTTGAGATCAGATAAAGACAGTACGTCTTTTATCATTGGTGGAGTGTATGGAGAGTTTAAGAATTGGGCTGTTAAGCCACCAAATGAATCTCAACACAGCTTGCTACAGTCTACCGCCACATCTGCTTCTACTTCTGAAATGCTCACCATTACTGGTACCGATGTGTTCATGAACACTAGCAGCTGCTTCGCTCCAGGACAAAGGCGCCTGTGGAGGCCTCTTGTGTCCTTTGGCCAAAGCGACCACACTTTTACAGGGAGCAGAGATGGATTGAATAAGGGATTTTCTCTTATCTTCCGAGAAGATTTGCTTGGATCTTACGGAGGCTTGCGCGATGAGGAGCAAGGTTTAGAATACCCCTTTGCATCCTTCCACCTGAATAATCCCTTCTCTCAAGTTCTCCATGTGGAGTGTTCCTTCGAGCCTGAGGACATGGCTTCCTTTAGTCCTGGCTTTAAGCCTAAATCTATTCTTTGCTCGGACTCAGAAAGTGAAGTATTACGCCCTCAAATTTATGGCATCAACCAAACTCAATACAGGGCCATTCGCATCTCCCCCAGGACTCATTTCCGGCCAATATCGGCCACTGAGTTGTCTCCTGGTGGAGTGAGCGATTCCGAGGCAGAGTCCGACAAAGAGGAGGCAAGTTTTCCCGTCCTGGCACAAGTGGATGTCTTTGATGATCCTCAGGCAGACCTCAAACCTCTAGAGGAGGATGCAGAATGTGAAAGCCCATATTATGGGAAGTCTGAATTGGAATCTGGTAAATTCATACCCAGATTGAAGAAATCTGGCATGGAGAAGAGTGCCCAAACCTCCCTGGATTCACAAGAGGGCTCCAGTACCCTCCTACCAATCCCTGAGCAAGAGAGAAGTTTGGACTGCCAAACAGCAGCAGCAGCAGTATCAACTGCAGGTGGACAAATAGACATCTCAGTTGGCACGTTTCAAAAAGCGGAAACTCCAGGAGCAAAACCGACCTACTTACGTGCGGCAGCAGGTCAAGTCCCTAAATATGGGATCGCTTATGATTTTGTTGGAGATGTGCCAGAGGTGAGTTTTCTTTTACGATGTAATGCTAATTTGTGACACAAGCATTCCGCATTGCAAAACCTGTTAACATTTTTGCCTGTTTAGTTCCCACTGTTAAACATAAGTGGGCAGGGAGGAAGTGGAAACCAGGAAGATGAGTGCTGGTGGCAAAACACTCTCTGTTCCCCCCTTTTCCCTGGATCTCAGTGTACAGGTACATGAGCATATGTATTACCCATAGCATGACTTTGTAACAATTAAGGGAAAGTAGAGTAAACTGACCAGATTTCTGCCTCTAGGGAGCAGCAACATTTGAATTGTTCCGCTTGCAGAGGACTCATGTTGGCGAGAGGGAAAGATCCTGGACTCTGGTGACTGGACCTCTACCAGCATTTATTCAGGGTCATCTCAGAGCCAGAAAACCTAATGTAGGCTGATTTCATGAGCTTGTCCCCAGCCGCCCACACACACACACACACACACACACACACACACACACACACACACACACACACACACACACGCACACACATGCACACACTTGCGTGCACACAAACACAAACGAATAACTGCTGGTTTTCCTTTACTAACAAAAAAACTTGTGTAATCAACAATCAGATCAACAGAAAAATGAGTTAAAGCAGGAAAAAAAAGATTTGTGTGTTTGAGTGATGCCATATGCAAATGTCATTTTTAGAATCGGTGATTCAGCTTGCAGCTAATAGGCATCCATATGGGTCCTTTTAGTTGTGCTCCCACCATCAAACATTAGAATACTTGATAGCTGGTGGTGTATGAATGGTTGTACATGAGCGTCTGCCCGGCCAGTCTCCCTCTTTTTTTTTTTTTTTTTCTTTTTTTTTTTTTTTCTTTTTTTTTTAATAAACCCTGGTTAAAAGACTAATTGCTCCGTGAAATGGAACACATCCTCTCCTCTACATCCCCTCATGACAAAGACCACACTAGGATGTGATTTTTTTTTTTGAGGTGTAAAAAAATGTGATTATATAATTTACAAAGTTTGTTGTTTAAACAACTTTCTGAGAGCAAAGTAGAGAATGTGTGCGCCTTTCTTTAAGATATCCATCAACTCTCCAGCAAAATGGAAAGTTATCATTAAATCAGACTTTTGTACGGTGAGTTTTTGACAATTTAGTAATAGATTAAGGACTGGTTTGTAAGACTAAATTTATTCGGATAAAAATAAAACGGGGAGCTACAATTGCATAACTATGTACTAAAATACAATGCGCCAAAACAATTGGGAAGACAAGAACACAACCATGAAAATAAAAAAATAATTCTGCAGGCAGCCTTTGCAGTTGAATGCAACATTTAGTTGATATTTGTGTTCTATGGTACACAACATTGGTGCTATACCTGTTCTAAGATGTGGCTGTGATAAATAGAATCACTTAGTATTTTTTTTCCCAGTCCATTCAGTCACAAATCCATCGATTTTTGTTTATTTCTATAAAACAAATTAAAAAGGAAGAAAAAACATTTTGTCTGATTACTCTTTAAATGTGGTTTGGTTTTAAATTTGAAATTGTAAGGCCTGTAACCAATGCAGCAGGAATAATATGATCTCATCCATTGATCCAAAGCAAAAAGGACACAAATCTTTCATTTATTTGTCTTTGTGTTGCAACTAAATCAATACAACAAATCGTGGGCATGGTTAAAAACCAAAAAAAATGCCATATTTACACTACAAGCAACCATTGTTTTTCTTGTATGGAGTGTTTTTATTTTGTTTTATTTGGTTCAGCATATATCTTGTTGAAATGTTGAGTAATGTGTTAACTCCTGGTCTCTTTAAAATGTGAATGTGTACACATGCATACATTCTTTAAATATGAAACAGATATGTTTTTGAATAGCTGAAACTAATTGGGTTCTAGTACACTTCAGTGAGTCATGCAAATTATACTTAAACAAATCTGCAGGGTAACTACTTTTCCTGTTTGCATTGTATAAACCCGCATATCTTTCCCACTTTTTGTTCCAACTGAAACGGAAGGAGGATGGGTTATTTTCCAGATCTCGCCATTGATTCTCAAGCACAAAATCCCTATCCTCATGCCATTGCTTGGAAACATTTTTTTAATGGCTTCCTGGTTTTGATATTGAAAGATCTGAAAGTATGGGGCTCCCCCCGCTAAATAGCTGAGATTAAAAAAAAGAAAGGTACTCTCTTTCAGGGTCTCGCAAGCTTTTTTCTCAGTCATCAGACACTCAGGAATTTTTTGATATAAGTATACTTTTCATAAACATTGACAGTGTGGCAGTACAATGCATATTTGATTGTAGATCACAGATTGACATTATTTCCAAGCAAACCACAGCGACAGTGGACTTTATTTAGAACGATGTAGTTTAAAAGGGGGGAAAGATTAAGCCATTGTTGACTGCATAAGCAATGTGAGGGCTTTTCAAGAGGCCTCAAGAGTCCTATGCAATACCTTGGTGAAAACCTTCAAGAATACGTGAAGAATAGTCACTCATTTTCAATTTTGTGTGTTTGTTTTGAAGAAAAAGATGCCTCGGTACCCCTCTAAAAATGTCACAGTCAACCTTTTTTTGGTTTGAGTGAGGTTTAATCACTGATTGAAAGGTAAGACCTAGTTTGAGTGTTGAGTTTCAAAGACCCAAAGGACAGTGTGACACCAAGTGTTTAGTGTGAGTTTTTCAGTGTGTTATAAAGAGTATGACTCATAAAGCACTTATTTGGAATTGAAAGAAATACATCCCACCTTTTACTCCATCAGCTCACTTCTTCCATTTTTGTATACTGCATTTGGTTTAAAAAAAAAAAAAAAAACTTGTGTGATGAGAAAATGCAGTCAGTGAGGGTCTTTGGTTTTGGAACAACACTGGAGTGGCGGATGGAGTTAGGATTGCACTGTGGTTCAAAGAACATATAACCCAGCACTGAAAAGTTTACTTTTCCTTGTCCGTTTATTCCTTCACCACCCTTCGCCTCTTCTTTGTCCTAAAGTTAGCTGTGTTGTTCTGATTTCATGTGCACCCTGAAGAAATTATTTTTCTTTCATTGTGGATTTCATTAACATCTAATAAAAGGGTCAACCAAACATCTGTCAATTTGTATGTTCTTATGACCATTAGCCTACATGGAGTGCACCAGTTAAGGGTGAGCAATAAATAGGCTGGCTGCAAATTTGAATATGGCTCCAAAATGAAGTAAATAAAAGGCAATAGTGTTGTTGATGCCAATACTTAGAATGTTTATTTTAATAAGCTGTGAGCCTTAACCATCAAAATCATACATTCTAGTGTGAGAGTCTCTCACCTGTTGAATTAAACTAAATAAAAAGTCAAAGTTTTCTCATGTATTGAGGTGAAAATTAAGTCAACAGAGCCCTCCTGTGTCCAAGGACTTATTTTTTGTTTGGAAAGAACTGCAGACTTTGAACTGTTTAAACTGCTTTTTATGTAACAAATTGCTCTTAAGATAAGTTGTATTTGTTTTCTCTGTGCTATATATATATATATATATATATATATATATATATACACACAAACCCCGTTTCCATATGAGTTGGGAAATTGTGTTAGATGTAAATATAAACGGAATACAATGATTTGCAAATCATTTTCAACCCATATTCAGTTGAATATGCAACAAAGACAACATATTTGATGTTCAAACTGATAAACATTTTTTTTGTTGCAAATAATCATTAACTTTAGAATTTGATGCAAGCAACACGTGACAAAAAAGGTGGCAATAAATACTGATAAAGTTGAGGAATGCTCATCAAACACTTATTTGGAACACCACACAGGTGTGCAGGCTAATTGGGAACAGGTGGGTGCCATGAATGGTTATAGAAACAGCTTCCAAAAAAATGCTCAGTCTTTCACAAGAAAGGATGGGGTGAGGTACACCCCTTTGTCCACAACTGCGTGAGCAAATAGTCAAACAGTTTAAGAACAACGTTTCTCAAAGTGCAATTGCAAGAAATTTAGGGATTTCAACATCTACGGTCCATAATATCATCAAAAGGTTCAGAGAATCTGGAGAAATCCCTCCATGTAAGCGGCATGGCCGGAAACCAACATTGAATGACCGTGACCTTCGATCCCTCAGACGGCACTGTATCAAAAAACGACATCAATCTCTAAAGGATATCACCACATGGGCTCAGGAACACTTCAGAAAACCACTGTCACTAAATACATTTCGTAGCTACATCTGTAAGTGCAAGTTAAAGCTCTACTATGCAAAGCAAAAGCCATTTATCAGCAACATCCAGAAACGCCGCCGGCTTCTCTGGGCCCGAGATCATCTAAGATGGACTGATGCAAAGTGGAAAAGTGTTCTGTGGTCTGACGAGTCCACATTTCAAATTGTTTTTGGAAATATTCGACATTGTGTCATCCGGACCAAAGGGGAAGTGAACCATCCAGACTGTTATCGACGCAAAGTTCAAAAGCCAGCATCTGTGGTGGTATGGGGGTGCATTAGTGCCCAAGGCATGGGTAACTTACACATCTGTGAAGGCACCATAAATGCTGAAAGGTACATACAGGTTTTGGAACAACATATGCTGCCATCTAAGCGCCGTCTTTTTCATGGACGCCCCTGCTTATTTCAGCAAGACAATGCCAAGCCACATTCAGCACGTGTTACAACAGTGTGGCTTCGTAAAAAAAAGAGTGCGGGTACTTTCCTGTTCCGCCTGCAGTCCAGACCTGTCTCCCTTCAAAAATGTGTGGCGCATTATGAAGCGTAAAATACGACAGCGGAGACCCCGGACTGTTGAACGACTGAAGCTCTACATAAAACAAGAATGGGAAAGAATTCCACTTTCAAAGCTTCAACAATTAGTTTCCTCAGTTCCCAATCGTTTATTGAGTATTGTTAAAAGAAAAGGTGATGTAACACAGTGGTGCACATGCCCTTTCCCAACTACTTTGGCATGTGTTGCAGCCATGAAATTCTAAGTTAATTATTATTTGCAAAAAAAAATAAAGTTTATGAGTTGGAACATCAAATATCTTGTCTTTGTAGTGCATTCAGTTGAATATGGGTTGAAAAGGATTTGCAAATCATTGTATTCCGTTTATATTTACATATAACACAATTTCCCAATTCATATGGAAACGGGGTTTGTATATACATATATATATATTTATATATATGTGTGTGTGTGTGTGTGTGTGTGCATTTTACCTCTGTTTAAATTTTATTTCTTTGTGGTGTACAGCCCTTTCAATTGTGGTTGTTTTTAAAGGGCTTCTTAAATAAAGTTGGCATGGTATGGTATGGCATAACATTTGTGGAAATAAACACCTTAAAATATCGATTTTACAACGGTGGTATCGACCAAATCCGAATTCTAGACCCAACATTATAACACTAGAGGGCAGGATGATACGGATTATTACTTTGTCTGGTTGAACGTGCTTTTTGTCAATGTACATATTGCACGTCCTTTGTCACAACAATGTTGCTTCCTATTGCATTTATGTACCGTTAGAATTCATGTCATTGTCTTGAAAGGCACTTAAATGAGTGAATTGCAGTCAAACTATTGATCTAAAATATGTTTAAAGGACTCAAAGCTTTAATATTGTCGCTTGGAAATCAATTCGTTTAACAGCGCAGTAGTGCAGTTGGCGAGGTTGATTGGTCATGCCTTGGGCTACGGACAGGTGAATCCATCCGGCATAGACGCTCGGGGCTCGATTACACTCGTGTGCAAGTTTGTGTTTTAAAATGGCGGCGGAAATATCCAGACAGGTACGAGGCGTCAACTAAAGCGACTAAACTTGTTTGCTTAACTTAATTCGCCGCTCGACGGGGGGGATTGTTCGTGTTGCTGCAATAGCGTAAAAATGTCGAATAGTGTTTAAAAAGATGTCCAACCTATTTCGTTAAAAAAAAGTTGAGGAAGCGTTGGTGCACTTGTTTAGCCGGTGAGTCCGCTTCAAAGTGGCGTTCGATCCCTTTATGTCAAATGACCTCACCGCGGTCATGTTTGTGCACACCGAGTTGCGTCGAGGAGGTAGTAGATAGTCGTGCCGCATCATCATGGACCACCGCAGCCCACCGACACCTTGCGGCCACCTGTAGCACCGAGCGGGGGCCATGGAGGACCGGACCCACGGCGAGCAGAGCCGAGCAGAGACCCCCTGTGGTAGGTTCATTCATCACGCAACACTCGCACTTGTCTGTTTACTGACAACACTTCAAAAAAATAACTTTATTAAAATCTATGTAAGTCTTACTCTTAAACAACTAATGTGATGGCAAAATGTTCTGTTATTGTGTACATACAGTCCAAACATTACAGTGGGGCAATCTACAGGATTTGTCACAAGCAAATGTCCTTTTTGGACCGTTTTCTCTGATGGTGCGGTTATTTTTTCTATTTATGTTATGCATTTGTTTCCATACGGTTCATTTGGTCAAGTGTTCAAGTCCAGGACCGAAGGAACCAGACCAAACAGGGCGACCAAGACCACCTGAGTAATGGGTCTCGGGTAAGGCAAGTGAGAACAAAACGTAAACCGCACTAAAACACTACGTATGATGTCAGGCGATGCCTAGCAACACCCAACACAAAGCTGAGTGAAAATCTTGCAAAAATAAGGCTTTAATGCAGGGGTGTCACACTCGTTTTATTTCGGGGGCTACATGGAGAAAAATGTACTGCCAAGTGGGACTGGTAACATCACGGCACAATAACTTAAAAATAAAGACAACTTCAGATTGTTTTCTTTGTTTAAAAATAGAACAAGCACATTCTGAAATTGTACAAATCAGAATGTTGTTGGGTTTTTTTTAAATTACTTTTTTATTTTTTTACACTTAAATGTTGCGGTGGGCAGCACGGTAGAAGAGGGGTTAGTGCGTCTGCCTCACAATACGAAGGTCCTGAGTAGTCCTGGGTTCAATCCCGGGCTCGGGATCTTTCTGTGTGGTGGTTTGCATGTTCTCCCCGTGACTGCGTGGGTTCCCTCTGGGTACTCCGGCTTCCTCCCACCTCCAAAGACATGCACCTGGGGATAGGTTGATTGGCAACACCAAATTGGCCCTAGTGTGTGAATGTGAGTGTGAATGTTGTCTGTCTATCTGTGTTGGCCCTGCGATGAGGTGGTGACTTGTCCAGAGTGTACCTCGCCTTCCGCCCGATTGTAGCTGAGATAGGCTCCAGCGCGCCCCCCCCCGCGACCCTGAAGGGAATAAGCGGTAGGAAATGGATGGATGTAAATGTTGTGGTTGATAGTATTCTACCTTTTGTGACGACCGGGGCGCATGGTGATGCGGGGTTTCGTTCTCCCAGGATGCAACGGACTTCGGACACAGCGTGAAGGTAAAAGAAATGATTTATTTACGGAATAACTCAGAAGAAACAAAGAAAAGGGTGCTCATAGCACATAAGGTAAAAACTAAGGAAGACTAGCGTGGGAGCTAGCGAGTAACAGAGCCTAGCGTGGAAGCTAACAGGTACAGAACAAGAACAAAAGTCGTCAACTGTTGCAAAAAGCAAACTACGAAGCAAGACAGAATGACAGGAAAGGCAGGCTTAAATAATAATGTCAGTGATGACAAACAGGTGCGCGTCGGGAACAAACGCGGCAGGTGAAAATAATAAGCAGCCATGGCAACAAACTCAGGTGTACAAAACAGGGACTCAAGGAGTCCAAAACTAACCAAAAACACAAGTATCTTGAAAACGTAAACAAAAAATATGATCCGGGCAGCGGATCATAACACCTTTGTCGTTATTTATATTTTCTGAACAAATTATGTGATAATGTTCACCAGTCAACTCATTAGTGTTAATTTTCAATCTATCAAGATAAAACTAATGATATCAAAATCAAATTACAGTATGTTATTTATGTAGTTTGATAATTTTCCTCGGGCAGCACGGTGGAAGAGGGGTTAGTGCATCTGCCTCACAATACGAAGGTCCTGAGTACGGTAGTCCTAAATTCAATCCCGGGCTCGGGATCTTTCTGTGTGGAGTTTGCATGTTCTCCCTGTGACTGCGTGGGTTACCTCCGGGTACTCCGGCTTCCTCCCACCTCCAAAGACATGCACCTGGGGATAGGTTGATTGGCAACACTAAATTGGCCCTAGTGTGTGAATGTGAGTGTGAATGTTGTCTGTCTATCTGTGTTGGCCCTGCGATGAGGTGGCGACTTGTCCAGAGTGTACCTCGCCTTCCGCCCGATTGTAGCTGAGATAGGCTCCAGCGCCCCCCCCGCGACCCCGAAGGGAATAAGCGGTAGAAAATGGATGGATGGAAATGTTGTGGTTGATAGTATTCTACCTTTGTCGTTATTTATACTTTCTGAACAAATTATGTGATAATGTTCACCAGTCAACTAAATTGGCCCTAGTGTGTGAATGTTGTCTGTCTATCTGTGTTGGCCCTGTGATGAGGTGGCGACTTGTCCAGGGTGTACCCCGCCTTCCGCCCGAATGCAGCTGAGATGGGCTCCAGCGACCCCCGCGACCCCAAAAAGGGACAAGCGGTAGAAAATGGATGGATGGATGGATAATTTTCCTCGACTGATGTACTAACATCATGTGGTTTATTTTGTACATATGGAGCATCATCTACAAAGATACAAATAATTGCTATTGCGACATCCAGTGGACACATTTAGAACAGCTGTTTCTTTCATTCAAAAATTTCAGGTTAATTTTTATACTTAACAAACTCATCCCACGGGCCAAATAAAACCTGTTTCCCGGGCCTGATCCGGCCCACAGTCCGCACGTTTGACACCCCGCTTTAATGTGAGCCCAGAAGTGTAAAGGCAGTAAAACATCCATCTCTTCAACAAAGAGGCTGTTTATCATTTGGTGAAGTCGTTACAAATGCCATCTCCAGGAACCTTTTTGACGTCTTTAAGTATGTGCGATTTGTTAAATCTCATGTGGTAAAAAAAATTGCCATAGAAAGAAAAGTCCTACAATTTTAAAGACGCCATGTTGTTTTGGATGTCGGACAATTAACGCAGGACTTTTTGCTTGTCATTAACTGTTAAAGCGGTGAAAAATGGATGGATGGATTAACTGTAAAAGCGATGGAAGATGGATGGATGGATTAACTGTGAGCATTATTTAGTCCAGGGGTAGGGATTCTGTGGCTCTAGAGCCAGATGTGGCTCTTTTGATGACTGCATCTGGCTCTCAGATAAATCTTAGCTGACATTGCTTAACACGATAAGTAATGAATAATTCCGCTGGTGATCACAGTGTTAAAAATAACGTTCAAAATATAAAACATTCTCATGCATTTTAATCATCCATTCATCAGTTTTCTACCGCACCTGTTCAAGAAGTCGCATTAATGGTAAGAAGTATTTTATTTATTATTGGTTAGCTTTAGAATAACAATGTTATTAAAAAGAATAAGAGACTTATTATACTCTAAAAATGTTGGTCTTACTTAAAAATGCAGGCATGTAGTTGTATTGAGTGTTAAAAAATATTATATGGCTCTCACGGAAATACATTTTAAAATATTTGGCTTTCATGGCTCTCTCAGCCAAAAAGGTTCCTGACCCCTGATTTAGTCTGTTGACGCAAATACAAGCGTGAATCCAAAATGGAACGCACTAAAGCAGGGGTCGGGAACCTTTTTGGCTGAGAGAGCCATAAAAACCAAATATTTTAAAATGCATTTCCGTGAGAGCCATATAATATTTTTTAACACTGAATACAACTAAATGCGTGCATTTTTAAGTAAGACCAACATTTTTAGAGTATAATAAGTCTCTTATTCTTTTTTAATAACATTGTTATTCTGGAGCTAACCAATAATAAATAAAGATTTTTTAGATTTTTTTAGATTTAGATTTATTGGTCCCCGTTAGGGAAATTCATTTTCACTGCCGTACATTTAAACAATAGGCATTACACATCACAAACAAAAATAACAAAAAGACATCATACCTGACCAACACATTTTGAGACACTTGTGATTTAGGGCTATATAAATAAAGATTGATTGATTGATTGATTGATTTACAGGCTTGTCAGACAGGTCGGCCGGGCCTGCTGTTTAGGGCGGCTATAGCTGCAGGGATAAGGTTTTTCCTGAGGCGGGCCATCCGGAATTTGATAGTTCTGTACCTGCGTCCTGATGGTAGTGGGATGATGTATTGGTGTAGTGGGTGAGTCATATCCTGGACTATTGTGTTTGCCAGTCGAATGATGGACCTGTGGTTTAGATCTGAAATGTTGGGTGTGGGTAGGCCGATGATTTTAGCTGCTATGTTTGTAATGCGTCTGAGTTTGGTCCGGTTGGTTACAGAAAGCATGGTGAAAAAACATGTGGAACAGTACAGAAGGATGGGTTGAACGATGCTTTGGTACAGTAATAACAGGAGGTGAGGTGCAACGTATAGTCCTTTAAGTTTACGAATGGCTGACAGTCTTTGTTGACTTCTCTTTTGGAATGTCCGTGGTGTGCTGATCAAAGGTGAATTTAAAATACTTATTACCATTAATAATGCGACTTCTTGAACAGGTGCGGTAGAAAAACGGATGGATGGATTAAAATGCATGAGAATGTTTTATATTTTGAACTTTATTTCTAAGCGGAATTATTCATAACTTATCATGTTAAGCAATGTCAACTAAGATTTATCTGAGAGCCAGATGCAGTCATCAAAAGAGCCACATCTGGCTCGAGAGCCATAGGTTCCCTACCCCTGCACTAAAGTGACCACCAAGTATCTTTTTCAAACATATGATTTGGACCAACATAGAGGACTACAGGTGTGATTGAATGTATGGAAATGTAATATAATGCTCTTGTCATTTACTAAAAGAAAAGCACAAATGAATATCACGTGTCCATCTGAATCTGTTTTCCAGACACAAGATGACAATAGCGTTTTATGTGTGTGGGTCACATGTACAATGTGTATTTATCGTCCACGGACGGGAATAGCAGCAACGTCTTCAATACCATTGTGGAAAGTTCTGGGTAGTTTAAAAAAAATTTTTGTTTCAAGATTTCTTTTGTATATTGTTTTTTCAATGAATGCATGAATGACCTATTCCCTTTCAACTGTCGAGCTTCCATCCATCCATCAATCCATGTTCTTACGCTTATCTGAGGTTGGGTCGCGGGGGAAGCAGCCTAAGCAGAGAAGCCCAGACTTCCCTCTCCCCAGCCACTTTGTCCAGCTCCTCCCGGGGGATCCTGAGGCGTTCCCAGGCCAGCCAGTAGACTATAGTCTTCTCAACGTGTCTTGGGTCTTCCCCGTGGCCTCCTACCGGTCGGACGTGTCCTAAACACCTCCCCAGGGAGGCGTCAGGGTGGCATCCTGACCAGATGCCCGAACCACCTCATCTGGCTCCTCTCGATGTGGAGGAGCAGCGGTTTTTCTTTGAGGAAACTAATTTTGGGGATGGGAACATAGATCGACTGGTAAATTGAAAGTTTTGCATTCCGGCTCAGCTCCTTCTTTACCACAACAGATCGATACAGTGTCTGCATCACTGAAGACGCCGCACCGATCCGCCTGTTGATCTCACGATTCACTCTTCCCTCACTCGTGAACAAGACTCCAAAGTACTTGAACTCCTCCACTTGGGGCAAGATCTCTTCCCCAACCCGGAGATGGCACTCCACCCTTTTCCGGGCGAGAACTGTTGAACTTGTTTCTACAAATAACTCAAATGAAATGACTCAGCGAAAAAGTTTGATTCTCGCTCTCGGTGTCTTTCTGCGTCGAGTTTGACTGCGTGGGTTCCCTCCCACCTCTAAAGACATGCACCTGACAGGCTGATTTCCGACTCTTAATTGTCAACACTAAATTGGCCCTATTGTGTGAATGTGAGTGTTAATGGTTGTCTATCTGTGTTGACCCTGCCTTCCGCCCGAATGCAGCTGGGATAGGCTCCAGTCCCCCTACCCCCCGATAGGGACAAGCGGTAGAAAATGGATGGATTAATGTATTTTTTAGGACCTTCGTGGTGTCGTCTGTATGTTTGTAACGACAGCTGTCAAATGTATCACTGATTTGACCGTTTAGTCTAATGTTTGGGTTGATGTAATGGCAGCTTGCTACTTAGGGAAGCAATATAGTGTGTCCGGGGTGCTTTTCTGCTGCATCTTGGTGTCAATGAATCGCAGTTTAGCTGGTTGCTTGGACATACGCACAGCACGGTGGCTGGACTCAGATGAAGTTGAGCAGCCATGCGTCTTCCCTGCCACAACCACCCGAGCTGTCGGGTACTGTAGCCCCATTAATGCAGAAAACGCCAAGGCTAGCTCTGTTTGCTAAGGCTGGGCGATATGGCCTTTTTTTAATATCTGAATATTTTTAGGCCATATCGTGATACACGATGTATATCTCGATATTTTGCCTTAGCCTTGAATGAACACTTGATGCATATAATCACAGCAGTATGATAATTCTATGTGTCTACATTAAAACATTCTTGTTCATACTGCATTAATGTATGCTACTTTTAAACTTTCATGCAGAGAGGGAAATCACAACTAAGTCAATTTAGCAAAAGTGTATTTATTAAACAGTTAAGCAGTGGCACAAACATTCATGTCATTTCCAAAACAGAAAGTGCAAGATTGTCAGAGACATTTTAAAACAAGCTATTAGTGCACTTTTGTGAATGATGTCACTAAGATGACATTTCAAAACAACACTAAATTAAAGTGCACTTTTTGTACAGAACGCCACTACAATAGTTTAAAACAAATAAAGCGCACGTTTGTGCATGATGACACACAAGATATTTCAATAAGTGTCACATAAAAAATAGCTGCATATCAAATAGTATATGTCCTACGATGTTGATGTGGAAATAGTTGCTTCGGCATTTAGTGTGGCACCGAATGGAGATGTTGACATGTAAAGACATATTCCCGCTTGAAGCCAAACCACCGCCAGACAATGCTGTTTTTCTTGGGAATTAATTATTCCTCCATTTGTTACCAGATTCGCACCTTATTTCTCTCGTATTACCACTCAAACCACACCGTTAGCTGTTAGCATCACAGCTAATGTTACCATGTTGCTAGCTGTCTGCTCCGCGGGAGCGTTTGACGTTGCTCACGTGACAGTATGTGACATATGTAAGAAGGTGCGCTTGTTTTAAATCTCTGTGAGAAGGAGATACAAGAACGAGTGAGAAACGCATGCAGTTTAATGCCCCGCAGCTAAAAGCAACTGTGTGAGAACGTATACTTGAATATCACGATAGTCATTTTCTATATCGCACAGAGACAAGCCCGCGATATATCGAGTATATCGATATATCGCCCAGCCCTATTTTCAGGTTTGTTTTGTGCGCAAAGCCCTTATAGTAATCCTGGCGCATGACCAGACCGCGTTATGCTTTTGAGTACTTAAACAACAAAAACCTTCGACCGCGTTATGCCTGCAAGACAGCTCCTCTCTAAATGAGAAATATTGTCATGTTTAATTCCTGCACAATTTAGTTTCACACCCCCTAATAATGAGATGTATTAGAATTTGATATAACACTACTATTGGCTTTGTCACCTGTAGGGTTGTACAGTGTACCGGTATGGTATCGAGGTACTAATTAATCAAAAACGGTACTATACGCTGTTTGAAAAGTACTGGTTCCCTGGCATAATGGCGCATCATCTCGTCATGACATTGCTGGTTTTGTAAGCAGAGGAGCATGTTCGGCAGCGCACAATCACGGAGTACTTACAAGCAGACACGGTGTGTAGACAGAAAAGAGAGAACGAACACATTTTGGTCTAAAAACTAACGATAAAGGTGAAGTTATAACACTTAAACGTCCTCAGGAAGAGGTGCTTTAAGACATGACTAGCTAGCTAGAGGCGAACGTCATTCTGCAGTTGGCAGTGTTTTAGCTATTTCTAAATCACTAATCCTCTGACAAATAAAGTAAGTTTCTTACAAGTTTCATCCCTGCAGGACGAGGAATAGCTAAACATGCTTCACTACACACCGTAGGAGCATACAATAGGTAACCGCTAACAGCAAGCTAGCACCCCTGAAAGTAAAAAAAATGCCATGGGTGGATCTACATCTAACATCCACTGTAATGATACCAAGTACAATAGCGTATCTAGTCGATACTACTATGATAACATCGATATTTCATATCGCCACAGAATCTTTTTTTCTTTAAAAAAAAATTCATATTATGTTTATAAACTCAGGAAATACATCCCTGGACACTTTTCTTCTAGTAGCTTTGCATTGTCTTATGTACATTGAATTGGTTTTAGCATATTTAATGAACAAAGTGTATCCAAGTGGCCCCTCACAGTATTTCACTTTTCAGTATGCGGCCGTCTGGGGAAAAAGTTTGAACACCCCTGGCTTAAGCTGCAGTCTATGGTTTAGAAAGTGCTTATGCAAAGAGACATTTTAATTTATACATTTTTCCAGACATTCTTCAAAGTTGTGGTCACTGATTTTGATACAGGGTTACTGCGTGTGTGTGTGTGTTTGTGTGTGTTTTGGGACAAAGTCCAGGAGGCGCAGAAATGTGCAGGTCTCTGGCAATAATCTGGCTTTGTTAAAGCGTTTAGAAAATATGCTGAAGTTTGATGAATTCCCGCCTCATTGAAATCAAGGGTGTACAACAGGGGTGCTCACACTTTTTCTGCAGGCGAGCTACTTTTCAATAGATCAAGTCGTGGGGATCTACCTCATTCATATATATAATTTATATTTACTTATTGATGAAATATATGTTTTTGTTAACAAGTTAAAGGTGTTTAATGATAATGCAAGCATGTTTAACACATATAGTTAATATTGTTAACTATATTGCTAACAGCCATTTGTCTCACCTACTGTTTTTATTGACCCAGGGCACATTCTAAACATACAATTATAAAAAACTCAAAGAGCAAAAATGTTTCTGATAACACGTTAAATCACCAAAAATGATCCCCGGCCGCGGCCACCGCTGCTGCTCACTGCTCCCCTCACCTCCCAGGGGGTGATCAAGGGTGATGGGTCAAAGGCAGAGGATAATTTCACCACACTTAGTGTGTGACAATCATTGGTACTTTAACTATAACAAAACTGACATATTTCAGGCACTCAGATACAAGTTTTTTGGGATATACGGCATACGCTCTATCTCACCATTTGTTACGCTTTAGATTACAGGCAAACATTCGGATTACGAGCCTCCCCAACGCTAATTGGTGTAGCGAATGCCACAGTGAACCCAACCCCTGGTCTTACTCGCTAGCATTAGCGAATAGCTAGAGATCAACTTAACTTTGTTTTCCAACTATTGAAATGAAGAAAGTGAGTGCTGAAAAGAAGGAGCGGATGATAGTCATTGAATTAAAGAAATCATCAAAACATTACCAAGTGAGTAGCCGTTGGCGATGCAGTTTGAGCGTCGCACTGACAGTCTGCACCATACTGAAGCAGAAATAAATAACAAGAATGCTAAAATAAAATCTAAAAATCGGACATTTATCCATGAAAATTTAGAGAAGCTGCTAATGGTGTGTTTGACGAAATAGCAGCTGGAAGGAGAAACCGTAGAAGTTCGCTTTCCAAGGTAAATGCTGTACATTATTAAGTTTTTTCATAAAACTAATGTAATAGTTTGTCGTACATTCATTTGGATTGTGTTTTATACAATAGTTTGTTTTTCTTTTTAAAAGGCATGTTACATGTTGGAATTGTGCTGTGGTGGGGGACCAAGCACCGATTTTAAATTAATTTTAATGGGCGACGCTGTTTCGCAGTACGAGCTTGTTCAAAGCACCAATTAAACACGTATCCCGAGGTACCACTCTAGAGTACTTTTTTCGTTTTTTTTTTACATAATCAAATTGCAGAGGGGTTAGTGCATCTGCCTCACAATACGAAGGTCCTGAGTAGTCTTGGGTTCAATCCCGGGCTCGGGATCTTTCTGTGTGGAGTTTGCATGTTCTCCCCGTGACTGCGTGGGTTCCCTCCGGGTACTCCGGCTTCCTCCCACCTCCAAAGACATGCACCTGGGGGTAAGTTGATTGGCAACACTAAATTGGCCCTAGTGTGTGGATGTGAGTGTGAATGTTGTCTGTCTATCTGTGTTGGCCCTGCGATGAGGTGGCGGCTTGTCCAGGGTGTACCCCGCCTTCCGCCCGATTGTAGCTGAGATAGGCTCCAGCGCCCCCCGCGACCCCAAAGGGAATAAGCGGTAGAAAATGGATGGATGGAAATTGAACCCTGAATTCTTTGTGATTGCACTAGGCATGCCTTGCTGGTAAATGTTTCGAAACCTGCGGTTTATGTTGAACTTATTTCGTAAGTTTGCCCCCTAACAAAGACATGAGTGGTCCATAATTGTAATATATGTCTTGTTGTAACAAAGAGAGACATAGAACTTAAATCCTGCAAAAATAAACATTAGATAACTGTTATAAACATATATTGTATTTTATTGAGGGACATTTTGAGTGTTTCTGCAGGGTTTTGCAAAATCAGCAAGGGATCAAATACTTACTTTTCTCTTTGTAAATTAAGATGAATTACAAAAAAAATTATGAAACTATTGAACATTTTTTGTCACACTTTTCTGATATTGCAACCCTTTTTTTTCTTGCAAGTTTGATAATGGCTTACAGATGATGAAAACCAAAAATTCATCATTGAGAACATTTTAATATTTACCCATTAACTCAAAACAGCCTTTAAATAGTCTCGTCGTCTTGGTCAGTAGTGACAAAAATATTGACCTATTTCATGGGACTTTATTTAATTGTTTTTAGACATAACTGTGAATCAAAGGTTAATCACAACCTTTATGTTGCAGTTACTGAAACTCAGCATGTTTTTAATCCAAAGTGTGTCTGCAGGAGCAATCGTGGCGAATGGGTCTGTCGTGAAAGGCGAAAGCGAGTCCAGCGACCTTCATGACCATTCCGAGCAGCAGCTTCCTGAACCCAGCACTGTCCTACTGAGTGAATCCACTTTCCAATGCACACCATGCCACTCCTCAGCCTCTATGCTCCACAGCACGGCCCAGAAGCTCGGTCCCAACCTGGATCAGGATAGTCACAGCTTGAGTTCCCAAGACTCTGGGATTCCAACACTGGAGCTCAACCCTGCGCAGCTCACTGGAGGAGACTCCCCTGCAACGCTAACGTTGGACGATGATCCCTCTGACAGCAGTGCAGCGCCCAAGTCCTCCAGATGCCCACGCAGTGGCATTGAATCTACCCGCTTTTTCAGTCCGGGCCTCAGATTGTCCACAACTGCCACCACGGGGCACCGAGTCCTGAGCCGCAGCGACAACATCTCCGTGGGCAGCACGTCCAGTTTGAGCACAGAGCTCTCCATTTCCAATGAGGACATCTTGGACTTCACCGTCACATCTGACTCCAGCGCCATTGTCACTTTGGAGAACGATGACCGCTGCATGCCTCCCTTCTCCAACAACCTGCATGCTCTGTCGGCAGGATGCTCGATGGACTTTATGATTCTAGGGCGACCAAGCCAGGGGTCGGGGGTTATGAGACAGGAAGAAGATGGCAAGCAAAAGAAACTTGTATCTCTTGTCAGCTTGTTCAACAGGTAACACATAAATTTCCTGTTTTTTTTTTAATATAACAGACATACAAATTATTTCTTAAAGAAATCACTGAAGTTAAAGGGGAACATTATCACAATTTCAGAAGGGTTAAAACCATTAAAAATCAGTTCCCAGTGGCTTATTTTATTTTTCAAAGTTTTTTTCAAAATTTTACCCATCACGCAATATCCCTAAAAAAAGCTTCAAAGTGCCTGATTTTAACCATCGTTATATACACCCGTCCATTTTCCTGTGACGTCACACAGTGATGACAATACAAACAAACAGCAAGGTATAGCGACATTAGCTCGGATTCAGACTCGGATTTCAGTGGCTTAACACTGTCTGATAAGATAATTACTAACAACTATGAACTAGGTTTACAGCATATGAAATACATTTGGCAACAACATGCACTTTGAGAGTGCAGACAGCCCATTTCAGGCGCGCTAAGAACATATATTTTTCCACGATTTCAGCGCTCAGGTTAACCATACCTAAATAGACACAAAACACTGCATTACACAAGACTACCCGAATGTACTCGAATGATTGAAAAAAATAAATGTTTTTAAGCTAAATTATTGGTAAACACAGTTTATGTATAATAATTTACGTAAAACCGCGAGTAATGAATAAAGTTTTCATCGATTAATATATTCTGCAGACATACCCTCATCCGCTCTCTTTTCCTGAAAGCTGAAGCTGTCCAGTTTTGGAGTTGATGTCAGCAGGCCAGGGAAGCTAGGGTCGATATTCTTCTCTTGATCATCTTTGGTGGCATAAGGGACGGTGTGAGCCAAGACATCCAGGGGGTTTAGCTCGCTCGTCTGCGGGAACAAACTGCCGCCATTGCTTGCCGTGCTACCGAGGTCCTTTGTCCCTGAATTCCTCACACACTCCGGCAGATTCAATGGGGGTCTGGCGGCAGATTTCTTGGACTTTATCGTTGGAAATGCATCTGCTTTGAGTGTCGCAGGATATCCACACATTCTTGCCATCTCTGTCATAGCATAGCTTTCGTCGGTAAAGTGTGCGGAACAAACGACTGACCATTTCGTCGGCTTTCCCCACACCCTCGTATTTTGAACAAATTTCGTCCAATTTCTTGCCACTTTCGCATCTTTGGGCCACTGGTGCAACTTGAATCCGTCCCTGTTCGTGTTGTTACACTCTCCGACAACACACCGACGAAAGTGAGAAAATGGCGGATTGCTTCCCGATGTGACGTCACAACGTGACGTCATCGCTCCGAGAGCGTATAATAGAAAGGCGTTTAATTCGCCAAAATTCACCCATTTAGAGTTCGGAAATCGGTTAAAAAATATATATGGTCTTTTTTCTGCAACATCAAGGTATATATTGACGCTTACATAGGTCTGGTGATAATGTTCCCCTTTAAGTTACTTCTAAAACTTTTAACCTTAACTGTACATACACACACACCCTCCCTACAATTGCCAACACAAATACATTGCACTACAACTGTATTATGCTATTAGTCGTAATGGAAAGACTCATAACAGGGGTGTCTTTTTCCGCCAAGGGCCACATATCACACAATGCTATGAAATGTTGAAATGTAATATTAATTCTACACATTTTTGCATCATTAGAAACCATTAGTAAATCAGAGGCTACTCAGAAGGTGAGATAACTCCTGGAAATGACTGGCTTTTAATGGCCAAAGGTATAGATGTGTGTGTCCAAGTTAAGGCTGTCTTCTTTTAATAGATTTATTACAATCTCTGGCAAGCTATGTGCTATTAATGCTATCAAACCAAAACAAACAACCAAAGAAACAAAAAGTTTTGTCTGAGGAAACAAAAAAAGAACAACGGAGTTTACCCGTATAAAAGGACAGTCAGGATCAACATTGACACGGCTTTCACTCGCCAGCGTGATTTCCAAGACAATACATTTAAGACCGATGCTACCTTGGCTCTGTTCCTGCTGGGCTAGTAAGTGATTTTTGATGTTCGAATCAAAATGCTAATGCTAATGTTAGCTATGAAAAATGTGCGTGGAAGCAATAAATAGAACCAGCGTGATAGTTTCATTACAACTTCCTTCCAAAAAAAATCTCCTGCCAGTCTTTCTTTGCTTCGGACATGCATCCGCCCCGATACATTCTTGGTAGTAGCGTCATGTTTGTAGCGCAATCCAAGATAATTTCTTGATAGTGTCTGCTATTTAACATCAGCATCGCCACTACAGACGTAATATTTGTGCCAAAATTACAGCGGGATTCATGTCAGTATGAGGCTATACGCGCTAGTCCTCATGGGAAATGTGGTCTTCTTCTGGTAAAACACTACCACTTTGGTCCACTGGCGCCGCCAAAATCAACTAATCTTGAAAGTTCTTTATTGGGGCTTTTAAATTTTTCTACAAGGTCTGTCAGCTGCCACTCAGTGTTGATGACAAAGCTGGCCGTTGATCTGAAAAATCACAAGAATGTTCAGCAAAAAATTACTTAACTTTTTTCAGTTAATATATATATATATATATATATATATATATATATATATATATATATATATATATGTGTGTGTTTGTTGATCTGTAACAAACAAAAATAATAATTAAAAAAAAACTTACATTAAAATAATAATAAAAAAAAAAACTTACAATAAAATATTAAAGTAATGTATACTTCTTACCTTTAAATCTTTCTACCAGCTAGTCTGTCAGCTGCAAAGTGTTGATGACAAAGCTCTCCATTGATCTAAAACATACAAAACATGTATGTAATGTATGTAAAAAATAACTTATTTAGTTGATATGGTTCTAATAACAAAATCAAATAGATCTACGCTAAAAGCATACAGACAATGAAATGTAAAGATGACAAGCTTGTTTTTGAGTGCACAGTAAACGTATTTAGCTTCAAAGATTTGATAAACCAATTGGGGCGGTATAGCTCGGTTGGTAGAGCGGCTGTGCCAGAACTTGAGGCTTGCAGGTTCGATCCCCGCTTCCGCCATCGTAGTCACTGCTGTTGTGTCCTTGGGCAAGACACTTTACTCACCTGCTCCCAGTGCCACCCACACTGGTTTAAATGTAACTTAGATATTGGGTTTCACTATGTAAAGCGCTTTGAGTCACTAGAGAAAAGTGCTATATAAATATAATTCACTTCACTTCACTTCCTCACTCTCTGCCTGTCTAATATATGTGATAAATTAAGTACATGTACATTGAGCTAACTTCGTACTGTATAATGAAACTGACTCAAACTATGTCCTTAAATTAGCCTGGAGCTAGTAAAGCAAGCTAGCGGCAGCCTGTATGTAAGCTTTTGTCTCGACAAACTGGCAAACTAAAAATAAAGATGAACATAGTTTGATGGGTAAAACCAGTGAAGTTGGCATGTTGTGTAAATAGTAAATAAAAACAGATTACAATGATTTGCAAATCCTTTTCAACTTATATTCAATTGAATAGACTGCAAAGACAAGATATTTAATGTTCGATCTGAGAAACTTAATTTTTTTTTGCAAATAATCATAAACTTAGAATTTAATGGCAGCAACACATTGAAAAAAAGTTGGCACGGGGGCATTTTTACCACTGTGTTACATGGCCTTTCCTTTTAACAACACTCAGTAAACGTTTGGGAACTAAGGGAGACCAATTTTGAAGCTTTTTAGGTGCAATTCTTTCCCATTCTTGCTTGATGTACAGCTTAAGTTGGGTCTCCGTTGTGGTATTTTAGGCTTCATAATGTGCCACACTATTTTACTATGAAGCCACGCTGTTGTAACATGTGGCTTTGCATTGTCTTGCTGAAAATACCAGGGGTGTCCATGATAAAGTTGCTTGGATGGACAACCTATACACCCATACCATCACAGATGCTGGCTTTTGAACTTGGCACCTATAACAGTCTGGATGGTTATTTTCCTCTTTGTTCCGGAGGACACAACGTCCACAGTTTCCAAAAACAATTTGAAATGTGGACTCGTCAGACCACATTAGTCCATCTTAGATGAGCTCGGGCCCAGCAAAGCCGGCGGCGTTAATGGTTTTAACTTGCACTTACAGATGTAGCAACGAACTGTAGCTACTGCCAGTGGTTTTCTGAAGTGTACCTTTGCCCATGTGGTGATATCCTTTACACACTGATTTCGGTCACGGGCATTCAATGTTGGTTTTCAGCCTTGCTCCTTACATGCAGTGATTTCTCCAGTTTCTCTGAACCTTTTCATGATATTACGGACCGTAGATGGTGAAATTCCTAAATTCCTTTCAATAGCTCGTTGAGAAATGTTCTTAAACAATTTGCTCAGGCATTTGTTCACAAAGTGGTGACCCTCGCCCCATCCTTGTTTGTGAATGACTGAGCATTTCATGGAAGCTGCTTATATACCCAATCATGGCACCCACCTGTTCCCAATTAGCCTGTTCACATGTGGGATGTTCCAAATAAGTCTTTTTTGCCACTTGTGCCAGCTTTTTAGAAAAATGTTGCAGGCATCAAATTCTAAATGAGCTAATATTTGCAAAAAATAAAGTTTCCAGTTCAAACGTTAAGATTAGACTGCAAAGACAATCTTGTCTTTGCAGTCTATTCAATAGAATATAGGTTGAAAAGGATTTGCAAATCATTGTATTCTGTTTTTATTTACGATTTACACCGTGCCAACTTCACTGATTTTGGGTTTTGTAAAACAGACCGTATGAATTTAATATTTAAGAGGACAAACCTTTTATAGTCAGTTTTCCTCGCCACAGGGACACTCCGTCGAGGTTTTTGTGTTCAAACATGGCGCCGTGTGTGTTTCTTTTTGTCTTCCTCGACGTGATGAGTCGATGACGCCACAAGCTCTTGTCCCAAAGCTTGACACATTTTTAAGCAATACAATTGAGTTGGATAAAATCTATTTATGCAGAGATGGGGGAAAAAGCAATTTTGTGTTGAAAAAGTATTGTTTAAAAGAACAAAAAAATTGTTACAAAAAACATATTTTGACTACCGGTATATGAAACAAATAGTAACAACACATAAATCAACTTAATTTGCAATACAAAAACCAGTTTATAAAATTGGGTTTAATGAACTATACCTACTATAGATGTATTGATCCGTTGTGGTGAAGAAGGAGCTGAGCCGGAAGGCAAAGCTCTCTCTATGGTCATGAGCTTTGGGTTATGACCGAAAGGACAAGATCACGGGTACAAGCGGCCGAAATGAGTTTCCTCTGCCGGGTGGCGGGGCTCTCCCTTAGAGATAGGGTGAGAAGCTCTGCCATCCGGGAGGAATTCCAAGTAAAGCCGCTGCTCCTCCACATCGAAAAGAGCCAGATGAGGTGGTTCGGGCATCTGGTCAGGATGCCACCCGAACGCCTCCCTAGGGAGGTGTTTAGGGCACGTCCGACCAGTAGGAGGCCACGGGGAAGACCCAGGACACGTTGGGAAGACTATGTCTCCCGGCTGGCCTGGGAAAGCCTCGGGATCCCCCAGGAAGACTTGGAAGAAGTGGCTGGGGAGAGGGAAATCTGGGCTTCCCTGCTTAGGCTGCTGCCCCCGCGACCCGACCTCGGATAAGCGGAAGAAGATGGATGGATGGATGGATGGATGGATGAACTATACCTATGCACAAGTTTTTACAGTGTCGTTCTGCCTTACAAGACCAGCACTAACGCTGCGCGAGACCGGGGACAGTGAGAATGTTTAGGGACATTTGCCATTATGTTCTTATCAGTGACAGAGCAGGAAAGGGCTAGAAACACGTTTGTGGTAAAATTTCAAATGAAGGACTTTTACATGCTCATCTTCATGCAAAGCGTGTGATCTGTCTGTGAATAGGGAGGTGTCCAAACTGAAGCCCTTATTTAAAAAAAATATATATATACAGTATATATCTTTAGTTGCAAAAGACAGCTCATGCAACTTTAAAGTAATGTTATTTAAGATTACATAGCCTATAATTAACATTTTGTAAATGTTTATTATTTTCATGTTAAATATGTTATACACTTTAAAATCTTCAGTTATAATTTTGTAGTATTATTTTTATAGTACTACTTTTATTTTTACAATATGTCGAAGGCCAACAAAGAAAACGAGCTCTGTGCCAAAAAATACAAATGGCCACGGGGAAGCACTTTGGACACCCCTGCAGCAGACTACTTGATCATTTTGTCATGCTATTAATGATAATGAAAGGGTCTATTGCTATAAGGTTCCCCAAAGAAAACCTCTCAGCTGTGTGTTATAGGCAACAAATCAAATGGTTGTACTGTATAGTAATATATATATTTCTATTATTGAAATTATTTTATTTTTAGAAAATGCAGTGCCAATCAAAATAAGCAGGGGAAACGGCCTGCTCTATGGACACCTAATATATAGGCTTGGTTTGCATGCACTTGACTCCATGATTCAGCAGCCCGATCATGCATTAACCCCATTGCAGTGAGTGCATTCGCCGCATTACTGTAATCCTTTCACACGTGCATGCTTGACTGATTTGATTGACAGTTGAACAGTTTGAGGTTAAAATGTTCGGTTAAGTTCTAAAATCTCCTGCATGTCCCTTTCTGTCCAAATGCAGAAGGTGGGGTATCCATAACGTTATTAAACCAGCACATGTGAATTTTGTATCCACGCTCACACACTTGTACACAATGTGCTGTTATCACTTGCTCACATGGCAAAGTTACACATTCCTTTTTGCACTTCAGACTTCTCCAACCCTCTGAGTAGACTTGTCACTGCAGAGGGTGGAGCCGGTGAGGAGCTGTGTTCTCTCCCGGCACACTATGGGAATATGTACCTGACTGAGGGATTGCTCAGTCCTTTGCTTCCTTTCTTAGTTTGCATTCGAGCATCATGGCGGCTTCATCACTTCTTTTCTTCATTGACAGGTAGGAAGAAAAGTTAGTGGGTTATGTCTTGCCCAGCTTGTTTTGTTTTTTTCTTAAGTGGAAAATGTTATTTAATCGACAGTTGATTAAGCGGGGACTTGGTTTGAAAACACACATCATTGTTTGTGTGTCCTCTGACTTAGTGTGGCAGCATCTAGATGTCTTTGAGACCTCTTACTCTTCCTGTCCCGGCTTGCTGTTGAGCACAAATCAGTTCCAACACAGGATTTTTCTCCTGTTTCACTTGAGTAGTCAACCATTCATCCTCAACGCAAACTTGCTGCGTCTTTGTCTACATTTACATATAAGCACACAATGTCACAGTAGAAGAGTTCTGACATGTGTTTAAGGCTGGTGTGTTTTTTACTCCTGCACTTTGCTCCTCTCCTTGTGCTGTTTCATGCCATTACCAGTTGAAGTGAAGAGAAATGCATTCACCCCTCCTAGTTACTTATAGCTGTGTTGCTAATATGCACATGTTGACTTTAAAGATAAGGCTGTGCAATGGACTTGAAGAGTGTAAAGTTTTGTACTTTTATTATTGTATCCCTTCTGGGGTATAGGGTAGGATTGAATGGTTTTTACAAACTTTTCTGTTTATCTTTATATTTCACCTTTATTCAGATATATTAAACTTTTTATTTTTTATTTTTTTAGTACAACCTTCTGTGATTATACAGTTATATTTGTCATTCTGAGATTGGGTCTAAACAATTCTTAAACCTATAATCCGAGTTAAAGTTAAAGTACCAATGATTATCACTCACATACTAGGTGTGGTGAAATTTGTCCTCCGCATTTGACCCATCCCCTTGTTCACCCCCCTGGGAGGTGAGGGGAGCAGTGGGCAGCAGCGGTGGCCGCGCCTGGGAATAATTGTTGGTGATTTAACCCCCAATTCCAACCCTTGATGCTGAGTGCCAAGCAGGAAGGTAATGGGTCCCATTGTTATAGTCTTTGGTATGACTCGGCCGGGGTTTGAACTCACAACCTACCGATCTCAGGGCGGACACTCTAGCCACTAGGCCACTGAGTAAGGAACGGTTTAAATTTTTTTTGTTTAACTGCAACGTTTCTAACATGTAATAAACCCTTTTAATAACTAAGAAATATCCATCCATCCATTTTCTACCGCGTGTCCCTTTTGGGGTTGCGGGGGGGTGCTGGAGCCTATCTCAGCTGCATTCGGGCAGAAGGCGGGGTACACCATAACATGTATTTTTTTTTAAAACAAATGTAAAAAAATTTGCAAACAGTTAAATGTAGTAAAAAATAATTTCGGGCAGAAGGCGGGGTACACCATAACATGTATTATTAAAAAAACGAATGTAAAAAAATTTGCAAACAGTTAAATGTAGTAAAAAATAATTTATAAATATTGATGTATAGACTTTCAAAGCCAGACAAGGCCTCTGGCAGTTAGTTTACTAAGTACACAACACATTTTTAACTAGGAGCACAGGTGCTACTAAATGAAAAAATGTAGTAGCACAACAAATTAAGAAGCAATATTAAATGTCATAGATAACACAATTTTACTATTGACACTCAATGTAAACAACACACGTGCACTCATACATATAAACAGTGCTATCATAAAGCCTAATGCGGGGGTCGCCGCCCTCGTGGCTCCCTGAAGATTTTTTAAAAATGTATGAAAATGCAAAAAGATGGGGAAAAACACATATTTTTTGTTTTAATACGGTTTCTGTAGGAGAACGAACATGACACAAACCTTACTAATCGTTAGAAATCTCACTGTTTATATTAAACATGCTTTACTGATGAGCGTATTTGGTGAGCGCCGTTTTGTCCTACTAATTTCGGCGGTCCTTGAACTCACCGTAGTTTGTTTGCATGTGCAACTTTTTCCGAAGCTGCCACAGAAAGACCTGTTTAATGCCACTCCTTCTTTGTCTCACTTTGTCCACTTAACTTTTTATGCTGTGCGTGAATGCACAATGGTGAGCTTTGTTGATGTTACTGACTTGTGTGGAGTGCTATCAGGCATATTTGGTCACTGCATGACTGCAAGCTAATCGATGCTAACATGCTATTTAGGCTAGCTGTATGTACATATCATACTTGCCAACCCTCCCGGATTTTCCGGGAGACTCCCGAAATTCAGCGCCTCTCCCGAAAACCTCCCGGGACAAATTTTCTCCCGAAATTCAGGCGGTACCTGCCCAATCACGTTATAACTGTAGAATGATGGAGGGCGAGTTCTTGGTTTCTTATGTGGGTTTATTGTTAGGCAGTTTCATTAACGTCCTCCCAGCGCGGCAACAACACACAACAACAGCAGTCACGTTTTTGTATACCGTAAAGCAGTTCGTCTGCTGTAAACAGCAATGTTGTGACACTCTTAAACAGGACAATACTGCCATCTAGTGCATTTGATGAAAGCACTTTAGTGTGTGCCACACAGCAATGCATCATTAGAGAGGGTGTTCAGCATGGTTCGAAAAATAGTGACAGAGAATAGAACAAGGATGGACAATTCAACCCTTAACTCAACAATGAGTAGATGAGTGTTGTGTGTGTGTATATGTGTAAATAAATGAACACTGAAATTCAAGTATTTATATATATATATATATATATATATATATAAGAAATACTTGACTTGGTGAATTCTAGCTGTAAATATACTCTTCCCCTTTTAACCACGCCCCCAACCACGCCCACCCCCCTCCCCCCACCTCCCGAAATCGGAGGTCTCAAGGTTGGCAAGTATGGTACGTATTGCATCATTATGCCTTGTTTGTAGCTATATTTCATTTCCTTTACTTATGTCCTCTGTGTATTTAATTTATATTTGCATGTCTCATGACATTATCTGGCTGCGTTTCTGGTTTGGGTGCCATGTTGTTCCAGACTACAGTAAACGTTTGCAAAGATTGTAATAAATCCATTAGAAGAAGACAGCCTGCCGTTTCCTATAACTTGAACGCACACATCTATACGTTTGACCATCCTAAGCCAGTAATTTCCAGGAGTTATTGCACCCTCTGAGAAACCTCTGTTTTACTAATGTTTTCCAATGTTGCAAAAATGTGTAGAGTAAATATTAAATTTCAACATTTATGCCAACGGAGATTTGCGTCAGCCTGCGACACAGTCATTTTGATAGTAGGCTATTATTGCTAACATAGACACTTATATCATGTGTTGCCTTCATTATATAAGGCTTTTAATTTTCTGTGGCTCCAGACAGATTTATTTTGGTATTTTTGGTCCAAATGGGGCTCTTTCAACATTTTGGGTTGCCGAACCCTGGCCTAATGCAACCCTCAATTAAACATCCCTGTCCCACAGCTTTTTGTAGTCAAGTCATACCACGTCATGCTGTACACACACGTACTAAACAGTCACCTCTCATGACTGACATCACATCACATGCAATTATACACATGACAGAATGATCAGTGATGTTGAAAGGTTTTCAATGGAGTGAGTCTCCATGACCCACAAATGGTCTAATTCAGTGGGACCCCACAAAAAGAGGCTGTTTGGAGCATTTACGTGCATGCCCAGAGGGCGATAACTTTCCAATGTATTTTCATTTTATCTTTACTACTTATGGCTTTTAGCACGTTATGATGTAACTATGCCCGTACATAACATGTGCACGTGCATTTGCTCTGTGTGTTGCTCGCTAATGATAGCAATCATGGAATATATTCTACCATAACAACATGACTGCAAATTGTTAGTTGTTTTTCTTGGACTGTTTTTGTGTATGTGCACGCAGTCCCTGTGTGTATGAGACATGGGTGAGGGGCAAGCATGAACGCCAAACAAATTCCTCAGACCGTTGAGCAATTTTTATTTTATTAGTAATTGTGAAGAATATTTACACTTAAAAAAGGATGTTCTGTTAAAGGGGAACATTATCACAATTTCAGAAGGGTTAAAACCATTAAAAATCAGTTCCCAGTGGCTTATTTTATTTTTCAAAGTTTTTTTCAAAATTTTACCCATCACGCAATATCCCTGAAAAAAAGCTTCAAAGTGCCTGATTTTAACCATCGTTATATACACCCGTCCATTTTCCTGTGACGTCACACAGTGATGCCAGTACAAACAAACAGCAAGGTATAGTGACATTAGCTCGGATTCAGACTCGGATTTCAGCGGCTTAACACTGTCTGATAAGATAATTACTAACAACTATGAACTAGGTTTACAGCATATGAAATATATTTGGCAACAACATGCACTTTGAGAGTGCAGACAGCCCATTTCAGGCGCGCTAAGAACATATATTTTTCCACGATTTCAGCAGTCAGGTTAACCATACCTAAATAGACACAAAATACTGCATTACACAAGACTACCCGAATGTACTCGAATGATTGAAAAAAATAAATGTTTTTAAGCTAAATTATTGGTAAACACAGTTTATGTATAATAATTTACGTAAAATCGCAAGTAATGAATAAAGTTTTCATCAATTAATATATTCTGTAGACATACCCTCATCCGCTCTCTTTTCCTGAAAGCTGATCCGTCCAGTTTTGGAGTTGATGTCAGCAGGCCAGGGAAGCTAGGGTCGATATTCTTCTCTTGATCATCTTCGGTGGCATAAGGGACGGTGTGAGCCAAGACATCCAGGGGGTTTAGCTCGCTCGTCTGCGGGAACAAACTGCCGCCATTGCTTGCCGTGCTACCGAGGTCCTTTGTCCCTGAATTGCTCACACACTCCGGCAGATTCAATGGGGGTCTGGCGGCAGATTTCTTTGACTTTATCGTTGGAAATGCATCTGTTTTGAGTGTCGCAGGATATCCACACATTCTTGCCATCTCTGTTGTAGCATAGCTTTCGTCGGTAAAGTGTGCGGAACAAACGTCCAATTTCTTGCCACTTTCGCATCTTTGGGCCACTGGTGCAACTTGAATCCGTCCCTATTCGTGTTGTTACACCCTCCGACAACACACCGACGAAAGTGAAGTGAGAAAATGGCGGATTGCTTCCCGATGTGACGTCATCGCTCCGAGAGCGAATAATAGAAAGGCGTTTTTAATTCGCCAAAATTCACCCATTTAGAGTTCGTAAATCGGTTAAAAAAATATATGGTCTTTTTTCTGCAACAAGTATATATTGACGCTTACATAGGTCTGGTGATAATGTTCCCCTTTAAACCACTAATGGTATCAAAAGCTAGCTGGTGGTGTTCCTGTTGTATTTTTGTTTGGAAAAATGTAACTGAGAGCAAGTTGTAAAAAGCTGATCCCCTTTAAAATTATGTATTTCTTTTTAGTTCTTATATTCTTTATTTTTTTTTTAATGTATTGAATTATTTTGGTGTTGGTATGACACGGTTATAATAACGGATGTATTAGTTTATGTTGAAAATGTATCTGAAATTAAACAAAACTCACAGGGGCATGACATACACAATTCTGTAGAATAGCATTGTGTAACAACATGAATAACACCTAAATAAATTAGTAAAATACAAATTAAAACAAATGGAAAGTAAAGGTTTGAAATCCATATTCGCACAAGTGCTACTTTTTTTTTAGTCGCACAACCTATTTTAGTATATTGGTCGCACCTGATCCATAAGAAAGCTAAATACAACATCGATCTATTCCGCCTACAAAGCCATCTAAAAACATTCAAAAACCTTTGTTTTATATACATGCTATAATTCAATTTATATATATATATATATATATATATATATATATATTGTAGGAACAGGCACATCTAATAATATCATGTAATATTAACCATATCTCTGTCATTTTAAGCATTGCCGGAACATTTTGGTAGCGCATTGATTTCACAGAGCGCATCTGTTTGCCATTTCCAACAACTGATAATAATCATTAAAGACTTCATGAGACAACAACTACTTTGGGACACACCATGATCCAGAAACTTATAGTTTTGAACCTGAATATACAGAGGACGAGCTACAAATTTCAGAAGCGGAGTGATAAGCAGATCCAGCTCTAGTGAAACACTATGCATCATGCAGCAATAGTGCTAAGTGCTAAACAGGAAATGCAAACATAATAAAACAATCACTGAATTTTCAATTTCCGCTCTCGGTGGGATGCCGACTGATGGGATGTTTAAATCGTTCAGCACAGGACTTGTTCAGCATAATTCTCACTCCTCAGGTAAAAAGAAAAAAGGTAGAAGCAAATTAGTATTTTATTGCATCTTCCTAGCAATGTCTTTGGGTCTATATTGAATTTTAAACTTGAGCAACTTCTCTGCTTATAGCCACAACCTTCTATTATCCAGGTGAGAGGGATGATTTATAATCTAGCACAAACTTTTACCAACTCAGAGGCGATGCAGCAGCAGTAGTTCAGTATGGCAACAGCTGCAGTAGTAGCTACGTTACCTCGATGATCAAGGCGCCACGTTACTAAAAGTAGTTTTTCAGCGTTTGCTTTTACAATAACCGTGTTAATACTTGGTTAATATGCAGGTCACAGCATGTAAATGGAATAATGTTGGTGGTTTCTGGATTTCTTTAGAGGGCTCTGTAGGTGGAATAGATTACTTCCATTAGTTACATTGTTAGCTACCTCTTGCTAGAGTTTTTTGTGATTTGGAATCCACAATATGGAAAAAAGAATGATGCTGTTATTCCTGTGACACGTTGTTGTGATTAAGTGCTAATAAATGACCAACATGTTAGAGCGACTCATACAAGGAAACCAAAACCTCCAGCTTGTAAATCTTTTCAGTTTTTTTTATTATGCGTAAAAGAGTTTTGATTTGTTAAGCAAACACGAGGAGGTCGGATGACACGTTAGCCTAATTAGTTATTGTGTGACCATTTTGACAGGTTGTTGTGTGACAGCTGATCTATGCATGGAAGCAGGAGCGGTCTGAATTTAGAATCTGACATACTGTACCACAAAAATATGTTTATTCCGCTTCCCTTTCTGTTTCAGGAGCCTGTTTGCCAGGAAAGTGAAGGACAGTCGTTCAGCAGAGCAGCGGGATGCCGGATGGAAGCTGTTTGGAAAGGTGCCACCTCGCGAGGCTCCCATCAAGGACCCTAAAAGAATACAGAAGGTAGTGTTGCAGCATTTATTATTACTGTTATTTAGTCTAAGGCAGGGTACTTTAGTCAATACATAATCATGTTCACAAGCTTATCATTGTACCTCACACAGATGCAATAAATGACTGTTATGGCTCCTCATAAGAGATAACTTTAGATGTTATGTAAGGCAAGTGGGACTTCGTTGTGTTGTTAAATAACATAATTACTAAACAACTAGCGACAATAGGCATATGACATTGTCTTTGAAAGCCTTTTGTTAAATTGTCAACTGGTAAGTAAACCTACAACTTGCTGCCTCGAGAGCAGAGCTTGACATTGGGAGAAAAAATGTGTCTGGGGTGGCCAATGTGTATGTGTGTATAAATTATATATACACATTTAGATGTAAAAATCTGCTGTACAGTATGTGTGTTTGGGTCCCTTTTTTTCAGGAACACTATTACCAATGTCCGATAGAATTCTAAAAAAGTCATGACAGACCACCTAAAAAAAACGGAATGGAATTTTACAGTCTACTGAATGGGACACCCAAAATGTACATTAAATAAAGAAGGTAGGATTTACAATATTAACTATGAACAATAAAACACTGAATATTAACAAGATATGAACATCGCTCCTCTTTTACTTCTCAGACTAGCTCCTCGATAGACATCTTTTACAATCAAGCAAAACTCAAGAAAAACGTAACAAACAGCTACATATGAATGCAAAGGGTAATAAACAACTACAATATGATATATTATCCCTTTTATGCAGGCATTTGTTGTAAAAATGTGCTTTCGCATCAGTTCCTGACACACACGTTTCGGGCTGGCTGCTTTGAAAACAAACCCCGCCCACTCTGCTTTGTTCCTTGTCTGAGCTGCTGTAACGTAGATTAATTACCGCAATAACTCGTATAACACTCAAAAGCGCAGTTTGAAATACTTTCTATTAGGGCTGCAACAACTAATCGATTAAATCGATTAAAATCGATTATAAAAATAGTTGGCGATTAATTTAGTCATTGATTCGTTGGATCTATGCTATGTGCATGCGCAGAGGCTATTTTTTTTTATTTAAATTTTTGTTTATTTTTATAAACCTTTATTTATAAACTGCAACATTTACAAACAGCTGAGAAACAATAATCAAAATAAGTATGGTGCCAGTATGCCGTTTTTTTCAATAAAATACTGGAAAGGATAGAAATGTAGTTTGTCTCTTTTATCCAATTATTAATCGAAGTAATAATCGACAGAGTAATTGATTATCAAATTAGTTGTTAGTTGCAGCCCTACTTTCTATAGTTTGAGATTTACGGTAATTTAAGAACACCACTGCACATCATAATAGTGGCTACTAGGGGTGTGGGAAAAAATAGATTCGAATTCCAATCACGATTCTCACGTTGTGCGATTCAGAATCAATTCTCATTTTATTATACACGATATAGCTCGGTTGGTAGAGCGGCTGTGCCAGCAACTTCAGGGTTGCAGGTTCGATCCCCGCTTCCGCCATCCTAGTCACTGCCGTTTTGTCCTTGGGCAAGACACTTTACCCACCTGCTCCCTGTGCCACCCACACTGGTTTAAAAATGTAACTTAGATATTGGGTTTCACAATATAAAGCGCTTTGAGTCACTTGAGAAAAGCGCTATATAAATATAATTCACTTCACTTCACACTTCACATTTTTAAAAAATCGATTTTTTTAAATTGTTTTTTAATTTTTTTAAATGACAATTTTTTAATTTTTTTTTTTAATTAATCAATCCAATACAACAATACCATAACAATGCAATCCAATTCCAAAAGCAAACCCGACCCAGCAACACTCAGAACTGCAATAAACAGAGCAATTGTCCTTTACAATTATAAAAGCTTTTTACAAAAATCTACTACTCTGCTTGCATGTCAGCAGACTGGGGTAGATCCTGCTGAAATCCTATGTATTGAATGAATAGAGAATCGTTTTGAATCGGGAACATTTTTTTTTTTAAATTGAGAATCGTGTTGAATTGAAAAAAAAAATCGATTTTGAATCGAATCGTGACCCCAAGAATCAATATTGAATCGAATCGTGGGACACCCAAAGATTCACAGCCCTAGTGGCTACAGTTTTCATGTTAAAGGTCTAAAAAATTACCGGTATGTAAAATGTCCGACAGGCCGGATTGAAAATCTTCCTGGGCCGCATGTGGCTGTATTTTGCCCAGGTCTGCTCCAGAGTGTCCCCTGGCCAACGACAGCCAGCCAACAAATGGTCCATTACAACACCCCTTTTAAATAAATGACCCTCCCCTCTCAGCATTTTTGTGAAGGACCGAAGTTCGACTCCACGCATGTGCCTCACATCCCGAGTGCACCTGATCCACGACTGTAACATCATATCCTAGCCAGGAGCTGTTTAACCTAGCTCGTATTTCAAGCCTTTTGTCTTCCGGCTGATTTGAAGGTGGGGTCGGAAAACCTGCGTGAGCCTGTTTGCACTTCAACAACCTTTTTAACGTTGTGATCAAGCAGTTTCAATGTCTACCTTTCTCCCAATTTTAGTCGCATGTTGACTATGTCTGTGTCACTGTAATATAGCGGCACACACAGAACACATGTGGTCTGTTTACTTTAACAGCTACTGACTGGATTAGGCCTGAAACGTGATCTCTTGCTCTGGGATCGATTAGAATGGCTATGAAGGCGCAGCAGAGCCCAGAGCTAATAACACATGCCGCGCACACACACTCTGCACTTGCTCCAGATCTGATGCAGAGCAGCTCGGGTTAGCATCTCCCTTCTGAGAGGGATGGTGGGAAAGGAGGAACAAACCGAGGGGTCCACAATGCTGCTGCGTTTGCTCCGAAGTGGGGTGTGTCCCTCTGGAAGCAGCTTGACCGTCCCTGCATCCTCCTCCTCGTTCTGCGGGTGCTGTTGCCAGGAGTAAGCCCCCCCCTTAGGACCAGCAATGACGTTCAGCTAAGGGGGTTAATAAAGAAACACCCCTTCCCCCTCGAGGACTGTCCTTGTGTGCGGGACGGCAGCGTTCATGGTGAGTTAGCATTGTGCATACCGGGACGCTTGCCTTTTGACCCCGCATTTCCCGCCTTGTGTGTCAGGACCAGAAGGCATTGCCAGTTAGCGCACTTGGAACGCAGTCAGAAGAATGGCTCCCACGTCACATAAAATACCCTCGGGGTTCTAAAGGGAACTGTGCTGCGTGCTGCGTGGCACAGGGAGCAGCGCATCACTAAGATAGATGCACAGCAAAACCTTTGTTGTATCTCGTCAGCTTCTCTGCTAAAAATCCCAAAGAAGTAAAAATGTTTAAATTGGGTAAAATGAACAACACGTTTCATTTTAACAAATACGTTTAAATACCCACGTGTGGTAAGTTTATTTTAGCTCAACCTTTTTCTTTTTTTTTACCATCGAATGTTTCAAAGGCTATTCTCTCAAAGTGCAAACATTTTTAGTACTTTTTACAATAAACTTATCAGCACAATTAATGCTTGATGAGACTTTGTTCCTTACTTACATTGGCTCTGTTGCTGCTGTGTGCAATATACTTGCTTATTAAAAAACTATTTAGTGAAAATTTCACTTAATGTGAGCTTTCACAGGTTTCCTCTCTCCAGCCACCCTTTGCTTCCACTTAAGTAAGGCACCATCCTCTGTGGTTAAGCTAAATAAGTAGATGCATTATTAGAGCATTTTTGTTATTAACTTTTGCGGATGCTTTTAATTAATACTGTGATGAACGATTTGCTTACTTAAAGTGTATGACAAACATGAGAATTGATCAAGTGTCATGTTAGCACAATTGCTCTGCAAAGTACAGCCTCCCAGTGCATGTGTGAATTTTACTGCACATATTTACTTTTTATCAATCTTGTAAGTGGCCGTAGCTTCCTGATAAGTACTTTATGATGCTTTAATGCAGTGTTTCTCAAAGTGTGGGGCGTAGAGACATGACAGGTGGGGCGCGAGGAACGGGAGGGAATTTCACTTTAATTTCTTTTTTTTTTTTTTTTTTAAGATTTTTTTTTTTTACTATGCTTTCATTTTCTATACACACTGTAAATCACTTTGTGATTCTGTCTGTGAAATCCGCTATATAAATAAATGTAAATTACTTATTTTTCCTGTAGGCTTTAAATTTCTAGGTAGGAGCAAAAGTTTGACAGACATAGCAACAGTAACTAATGGGGGCGGGGCTAAGCGGAACAAACTTGACGAGACAAGCGCAGCAAAATGAAAAGCTGTCCCACTGTCAAACGACACAGTTGCGAGACATATATGCGACATTGCAAGTGATCTTAAGGAACAACTCGGAGACAAATGAAAAGAAAGTCGTTTTGCTTTACAAGTGGACGAAGCTACTGACAGCAATAAAGACTGCCTGTTCATCGCATACGTCCGCTTTGTGAATGGCGAGTCACTGTGCGAGGATTTGCTGTTTTGCAAATACATAAAAAATAGAGCCTCTGCTGATGAGCTGTTCAAGATAATGGACAGTTTCCTCAAAGAACACGACCTTAAATGGGAAAACTGTGTGGGCTTTTGCTCTGATGGCGCAATGACCATGGCAGGGTCAAGAAACAAGCTGCAGGCTCTAATAAAGAGGGTTGCGCCAAATGCGCATTGGACACACTGTGTCATTCACCGGGAAGCACTCGCGTCAAGGCAGCTCAGCCCCGAACTCAATGAGGTTTTAACAGATGTGAGCGCGGTAAATTTGATCAAAACACGACCACTGAAAGCGCGACTGTGTGAGGAAATGGGAGCTGATCATACAGCCGTGCTGTTTCACCATACTTGCCAACCTTGAGAACTCCGATTTCGGGAGGTGGGGGTGGGGGGCGTGGTTGGGGCTGGGGGCGTGGTTAAGAGGGGAGGAGTATATTTACAGCTAGAATTCACCAAGTCAAGTATTTCATATATATATATATATATATATATATATATATATATATATATAAGTATATATATATATATATGTATATATACAAGTGTGTATATATATATATATATATATATATAAAGTAAAGTATTTCTTATATATATATATATATATATATATATATATATATATATATATATATATAAGAAATACTTGACTTTCAGTGAATTATAGCTATATATATATATATATATATATATATATATATATATATATATATATATATAAATAAGAGAAATACTTGAATTTCAGTGTTCATTTATTTACACATATACACACACACATAACACTCATCTACTCATTGTTGAGTTAAGGGTTGAATTGTCCATCCTTGTTCTATTCTCTGTCATTATTTTTCTAACCATGCTGAACACCCTCTCTGATGATGCATTCTGCTTCGTCTCCTTGTTGTGTGCGCAGTTGTGCTCTGCACTCTCTAAAAGGCCTAGATGTTAATGTCACATATGCATGTACATTAGATGGCAGTATTGCCCTGTTTAAGAGTGTCACAACATTGCTGTTTACGGCAGACGAACTGCTTTACGGTAGACGAAAACGTGACTGCTGTTGTTGTGTGTTGTTGCCGTGCTGGGAGGACGTTAATGAAACTGCCTAACAATAAACCCACATAAAAAACCAAGAACTCGCCCTCGATCATTCTACAGTTATAATGTGATTGGGCAGGCACGCTGTTTATATTGTGGGAAAGCAGACGTGAAAACATGCTGTCGACACGTCACTCAGGTACGCCTGAATTTCGTGAGATTTTCGGGAGAAAATTTGTCCCGGGAGGTTTTCGGGAGAAGCGCTGAATTTCGGGAGTCTCCCGGAAAATCCGGGAGGGTTGGCAAGTATGTGTTTCACAGTGAAGCAAGGTGGCTCTCCCGGGGCACAGTGCTGTCACTTGCCCTGTCTTGCCAAATGCATAGCTCCTCCTTTTTTTTGCAAAGATTGCAAAGTGGCTCTTTTGTTTTATTTATTTTGAACTTGATGCAAGTTATTTGATTTATTATTGAACTTGATGCAAGTTATAACACTTTTATTTGATTTATTATTGAACTTGATGCAAGTTATAACACTTGTATTTGATTTATTATTGAACTTGATGTAAGTTATAACACTTGTTTTATTTATTATTGAACTTGATGCAAGTTATTTTATTTATTATTGAACTTGATGCAAGTTATACCAGGCAGCACGGTGGAAGAGGGGTTAGTGCATCTGCCTCACAATACGAAGATCCTGAGTAGTCTTGGGTTCAATCCCGGGCTCGGGATCTTTCTGTGTGGAGTTTGCATGTCCTCCCCGTGACTGCGTGGGTTCCCTCCGGGTACTCCGGCTTCCTCCCACCTCCAAAGACATGCACCTGGGGATAAGTTGATTGGCAACACTAAATTGCCCCTAGTGTGTGAATGTGAGTGTGAATGTTGTCTGTCTATCTGTGTTGGCCCTGCGATGAGGTGGCGACTTGTCCAGGGTGTACCCCGCCTTCCGCTCGATTGTAGCTGAGATAGGCTCAAGCGCCCCCCGCGACCCCAAAGGGAATAAGCGGTAGAAATGGATGGATGGATGGGCAAGTTATACCACAGCTGCACAGTTATTTTATTTATTATTGAACTTGATGTTATTTTATGTTATTGAGTTTGAATGTATACAACTTGATGTTACTTGATGTTCAATAAATTTGAAAATGTTAAGCTTGGCATTAGCGTTCTGTTGGGGCGATGGGGGCAGGTGGGGCTTGAAAACTCCCCCTTGTCCAAAGTGGGGGATGACAAAAAAAGTTTGAGAACCACTGCTTTAATGACTCCCATTAAATCAGACTTTGTTTTTGTTGTTGCACCTCTCATATTTGTACTTTGATCAATCCTTTTAAGGTGGGGAAAAAAACAGCAATCCAATTAGCTTTATTATCCATCCCTCCTGGCAAATGAAACCCATCATTGGTAGGAGTGACTATAGATGTTGAGCATGCGTGCTCAGTAGAGGTGGGAATCTTTGGCCACTTCACGATTCGATTACGATTCGATTAAAAATCAATAATTGATTCATCTTTAATAGTATATTGATGCAGTTTAAAAAAAAAAGTTTCACTAAATAAGCGTTTATCACTTGCAACTTTTGAAAATGCTGCATTTGAACCAAGAAACGGTTGACTTACATTTATTAAATTCGTGGCATGTGTGCAAAACTGGAACATACAAGACGGCCAAAAGATTGGACACACCTTCTCCAGATTCAATGCGTTTTTTTTAATTTTCATGGCTATTTATATTGTTGATTGTCACTGAAGGCATCAAAACTATGAATGAACACATGTGGAGTTATGTACTTAACAAAAAAAAGGTGAAATAACTGAAAACATGTTTTATGTTCTAGTTTCTTCAAAATAGCCACCTTTGCTCTGATAACTGCTTTGCACATTCTTGGCATTCTCTCGATGAGCTTCAAGCACACCTGTGAAGTGAAAACCATTTCAAGGTGACTACCTCTTGAAGCTCGTCGAGAGAATGCCAAGAGTGTGCAAAAAAGTAATCCGAGCAAAGTGTGGCTATTTTGAAGAAACTACAATATTAAAACATGTTTTCAGTTACTACACCTTCTCTTTGTTAACATAACTCCAAATATATGTGTTCATTCATAGTTGTGGTGCCTGCAATGACAATCAACAATGTAAATAGCCATGAAAAAAACAAAAAAAAACGCATTGAATCTGTAGAAGGGGTGTACAAACGTTTGGCCTGTATTCGTTTTGCACACATGTTCACGAATTTAATAAATGTAAGTCACCTGTTTCTTGGTTCAAATGCACCGTTTTCAAAAGTTGCAAGTGATAAACGCTTATTTAGTGAAACAATTATTTTTTTAAACTGCATCAATGTACTATTAAAGATGAATCAATAATTTATTTTTAATCGAATCGTGAAGTGGCCAAAGATTCCCACCTCTTCTGAGCACGCATGCTCACCATCTATAGTCACTCCTACCAATGATGGGTTTCAAACGTTTGGCCTGTACTGTAAGTGCCCTAAAATAAAGGAGCTGGTTGGATCTCTCTGTGAGGTGGCTCGCTGCAGTCAGCCAAATTTTAGAACTTTCTGCATTACTTTATTTTCAATTAATGAATCGATTATTGACTGTTACTAATCGATTGTATAAAAACCATGTCCGAAGTTCGATGCATCTAAAAATGTATTATTTCCCCCACCTTTAGTGCTCAGTATATAGCAGCACACTATGGCGATTGCTGGCCACTGTCTGCCTGCATTATTAAGTTGACGTGTGATCAAATTACATTTGACTTATTTACACTAGCTCTTGACTTCACTCTAAGTCTAAGACAATGCTATATTAGCTTAGAAAATCTTGTTTGTGCAGTCAGTTGCTGTTGTTACATTGTGAAGGGCGAATCGACACTCAAGATGTTGGAGAGGTAATTAGACAGCAGCTGGAAAATGAAACGTGTATAGGTGTCTTTACCACCAGCCTGTCGACATATCTGAAAATGATTGTGTTCATTAGCAACGAAAACTCCCAAGTTGATCTGTGACAGACCGTGTGTATTGCGTTGTCAGGAATATGAAACGAAGGCAAGCAGAGCTGGGACCGGCAATGTGACGTCTCCCAGGCAGAACGTGAGGAAAAACCTGGACTTTGAACCTCTTTCCACCACCGCTCTCATACTGGAGGACAGACCTGCGTATGTAAACACAATGTTTGCCTTGATACAATAGCGTTTGTTTATCATCTCGAGGTGATAAAGGCACGTCTGTAGCCTTTTTATCTCCACATTCTCTCCATTCTTTCCTGTGTATCTTTTTCCTTGAAGCCTCACTAGCGTCTATCATATACTGACAGAATTAAGTCAACATAAGCAATGGTTGGATTTTGATCACAGAAAATTATAAACGGACTACAGTTGTACGGTATACCGGTATTAGTATAGTACAGCGATACTAATGAATCATATTTGGTACTATACCGCCTCTAGAAAGTACCGGTCCCCCACCCCACGCCCACCCGTCGTCATGACATTGCTGGTTTACAAGCAGACGAGCATATTCGGCTGCGCACAATCACGGAGTACTTACAAGCAGACACAGTGTGTAGACAGAAAAGGGAGAACGGACGCATTTTGGCTTAAAAACTAACGATAAAGGTGAAGCTATAACGCCCACAGGAAGAGGTGCTTTAAGACATGGCTAGCTAGCTAGCGGCTAACGTCCAGCCACAGTCGGCAGTGTTTTAGCTACTTCTAAATCACTAATCCTCGCCTCCATGGTGACAAATAAAGTACGTTTCTTACAAGTATCATCCCTGCACGACGAGGAATAGCTAAACATGCTTCACTACACACCGTAGCTCACTGGCGTCAAAATGCAAACAAACGCCATTGGTGGATCTACACCTAACATCCACTGTAATGATACCAAGTACAGGCGCGTATTTAGTCGATACTACTATGATTACATCGATATTTTAATTTTGCTGAGGGAACTCTCCTGAAGGAATCAATAAAGTACTATCTATCTTTCATTTAAAAAAAAAAATTGTATTATGTTTATAAACTCAGGAAATATGTCCCTGGACACATGAGGACTTTGAATATGACCAATGTGTGATCCTGTAACTACTTGGTATCGGATTGATACCTACATTTGTGGTATCATCCAAAACTAATGTAAAGTATCCAAACAACAGAAGAATAAGTGATAGAACATGTTGAAACAGAAAATAAGCAGATATTAACAGTAAATGAACAAGTAGAATAATCATTAATTTTCTACCACTTGTCCTTAATAAAAATATAGAATAAAAAATTACACAATATGTTACTGCATATGTCAGCAGCTAATTTAGGAGTTTTTTTTTGTTTACTTACTAATAAAAGATAAGTAGTCTTGTATGTTCACTATTTTATTTAAGGACAAACTTGCAATAAGAAAAATATGTTTAATGTAACATAATATTTTTTGTTAAAATAAAGCCAATCATGCAATTGTTTGTGGTCCCCTTTATTTAGAAAAGTATCAAATTACGGAAAAGTATCGAAATACATTTTGGCACCGGTACCAAAATATTGGTATCGGGACAACACTAAGACGGACCTATGCTTTTAACTTTGTGGGAACATGCTGAGAATTCTATCAGACATTCCAAAAGAATAGAATATAAAATAATTGCATTTGAATAGGGATGATACAGTTTAACACAGTTTCAAATAAGGATGTAATGATAAACTGTGATAATGATAACAGCGGTAAAATTCTCGACGGTTCGTATTACTGTTGTAAATTAAAATTATTTAAAAACCGTGATTGTTAGCTTCACTTTGATAAATTCACGGGTAGGCTGGTGCTAGCTTGCTAGCTTAAATACTGACATAAAAACAAGAATATTAACCTCTTTCCCAATCAGGAAACACATACCCCAATCTAAAGGTGTATAAACACATTGCTGCCTGAGTAAGTAAGATATTCAATTGTGCACATTGAACCAACAATCTGTGCTCTCTTAGAACATAGTAATCGTTTTGTTCGAGGACCGCTGAACAGAGCAGGACACCACAACGCCCACCAGAACACTCTTATCATCTTATCAGTGAAGCATAAGAAACACATACCTGAGATCAATTAGCAACAAAAGTTGTTTTGAGAAACTGAAAGATGTCTTCAGCTGTGTTACAAACCGTGCGTATTGCGTTGTCAGTAATATGAAACAAACATTTTTTTTTTTTTTTTTTTTTTTTTTTAAGCTTGTTAGAAATTTTGTAGGAAGTTGCTATCGCACGTAACCCACTGACTTACAGCGTGTGTGTGTGAACGCCATGCAGGAATCTTCCAGCTAAGCCGGCCGAGGAGGCAGAGAAACACAGACAACAATATGAAGAGATGGTGGCCCAGGCCAAGAAGAGAGGTAGGGTAAAGTTAGCCATAGAACCTCTTTGTGTTTGACCAGATCTCCTTTATTTTGTTGTTGTTAATTGACGTTCCTGCAGAGTTGAAGGAGGCCCAGAAGAGAAGAAAGCAGCTGGAGGATCGCTGTAAGCTGGAGGAGAGCATTGGATCGGCGGCTCAGACGTGGAACCAGGAGATTTTACCCAACTGGAGCACCTTGTTAGTCATGAGAAGAGAGACAATGGGTCTCACAGTACTTGCATCCCTCTAGTCAAATTATAATAGTGGATGAATCACTGTTGCAGGTGCACGTCTCGGCGAGTGAGGGATCTCTGGTGGCAGGGCATCCCGCCAAGTGTCAGAGGCAAAGTGTGGAGCCTGGCTGTTGGCAATGACCTTAACATCACACATGGTACAGGGTGCTTCTCTCTCTGTCTCTCTGTCTTTCTGTCTGTCTGTCTGTGTACATTGTATATGTTACTAGAGCATGCTGCTCTGCATCATCACATGCATACAGAGTTCATTCATTCACTGCTCTTTAAAATTCTACATTTAGTATGGAGCTATAGATTCTGTCACACTAAGTTAGGGGTCGGCAACCCAAAATGTTGAGCCGCAAAAAATTTAAAGCCTTATATAAGTGTTACAATGAAGGCAACACATGATGTAAGTGCCTATAGTAATATAGACACTTACATCACGTGTTGCCTTCATTGTAACTTTTATGTCAGCGAAGCCTTTGATAGTAGGCTAATATAGCTAACTATATTAGCCTTCTATCAAAGGCTTCGTTGACAGAAATGTTGTATTTACATTTTTATTCTACACATTTTTGCAATATTGGAAATCATTAGTAAAATGGAGCCTTCTCACAGGATGAGATAACTTCTGGAAATTACTGGCTCAGAATGGCCAAAGGTATAGATGTGTGTGTCCAAGATTAAGGAAACGGCAGGCTGTCTTCTTCTAGTGGATCTATTACAATCTTTGCAAGCTGGGTAACGTTTGCTCTGGTCTGGAACAACATGGCACACAAACAACTATCAGAAATGCAGCCAATATAATATAGCCATATAATGTGTCATGAGACATGCAAATATAAATTGAATACACAGAGGACATCCATCCATCCATCCATTTTCTACCGCTTATTCCCTTCTGGGTCGCGGGGGGTGCTGGAGCCTATCTCAGCTACAATCGGGCGGAAGGTGGGGTACACCCTGGACAAGTCGCCACCTCATCGCAGGGCCAACACAGATAGACAGACAACATTCACACTCACATTCACACACTAGGGCCAATTTAGTGTTGCCAATCAACCTATCCCCAGGTGCATGTTTTTGGAGGTGGGAGGAAGCCGGAGTACCCGAAGGGAACCCACGCAGTCACGGGGAGAACATGCAAACTCCACACAGAAAGATCCCGAGCCCGGGATTGAACTCACGACTACTCAGGACCTTCGTATTGTGAGGCAGACACACTAACCCCTCTTCCACCGTGCTGCCCCACAGAGGACATAAGCAAAGGAAATTAAATGAGCTCAAATATACCTATAAATGAGGCATAATGATGCAATATGTACATACGGCTAGCCTAAATAGTATGTTAGCATCGATTAGCTTGCAGTCATGGATTGACCAAATATGCCTGATTAGCACCCGAGCAAATCAATAAAATCAACAAAGCTCACTTTTGTGCATTCACATACAGCATAAAACGTTTGGTGGACAAAATGAGACAAAAAAGGAGTGGCATAAAACACGTCTTTCTGTGGCAGCATCAAAGAAAGTTGTACATGTAAACAAACTGCGATGAGTTCAAGGATCGCTGAAATTAGTGGGACAAAACGGTGTTTTCCAAATACTCTCATAAACAGTGGGATTTCTAATAATTAGGAAGGTTTATGTCATCTTTGTTCTACAGAAAATATATTAAAAAAAAAAAAAAATTCTTCATCTTTTTCCATTTATACACCTCTCTGAAAGAGGTCCAGGGAGCCACTAGGGTGGCGCTAAAGAGGATGCCTAAGTCATTTGAAAAGATGTCACTGTAGCACCACTGTGGTCTCCATCTCCTCTCCCAAAATGACCGTTCTGTGTTCATTTCAGAGCTGTATAATATCTGCCTGGCGCGGGCCAAAGAGAAGTGGACGGCGCCGGCGAGTGCTCCAGAAGCTGAAAGTGAAGGTAGCGTACACCACGCCTTTCAGAGTGTTAATGGCGTATTATGCTATTGTGTCGTCTCTTACAGACGCGGGCTCGTCCAATCGGGAGTCAAGCTTGGAGCTGATCAAGCTGGACATCTCCAGAACATTCCCCCAATTGTGTATTTTTCAGCAGGTGCGTGTGAGGGTGCCACATGGTCTGCAGGACCACATTTCTTTCTGGTATTCCTTACATGCCTTCGTGTCATTGTTTTGTCATCAAGGGCGGGCCTTACCATGACGTGCTGCACAGCATTCTGGGAGCATACACCTGCTACCGGCCTGACGTTGGCTATGTAAGTCACAAACCGGCTCGTCCCAGTCCACCATGTTCTTATTACAAAAAAATGACTAGTAAAAAATAATGAGAAGAAATGTAACATACCAATGGGGTTAGAGTAGACATTACACGAGGCCTGGGCAATTATTTTGACTCGGGGGGGCAAATTTAGAGAAAAAAATCTCGGGGGCTGGTATATCTGATTTTTAGGAACACTAATACAAAACCTCACAATAATTTCTGATTGAATGCTAAAAAAACATTATGACACACCGTCTTAAAAAACTGAATGGAATGTTACGTTTTTTTTACTGAATGAGACTCCCAGAATGTACAGTACAGGCCAAAAGTTTGGACACACCTTCTCATTCTATGTGTTTGCTTTCTTTTCATGACTATTTACATTGTAGATTGTCACTGAAGGCATCAAAACTATGAATGAACACATGTGGAGTTATGTACTTAACAAAAAAAGGTGAAATAACTGAAAACATGTTTTATATGCTAGTTTCTTCAAAATAGCCACCCTTTGCTCTGATTACTTTTTCGCACACTCTTGGCATTCTCTCGATGAACTTCAAGAGGTAGTCACATGAAATGGTTTTCACTTCACAGGTGTGCTTGAAGCTCATCAAGAGAATGCCAAAAGTGTGCAAAGCAGTAATCAGAGCAAAGGGTGGCTATATTGAAGAAACTAGAATATAAAACATGTTTTCGGTTATTCTACCTTTTTATATTAAGTACATAACTCCACGTGTGTTCATTCATAGTTTTGATGCCTTCAGTGACAATCTACAATGTAAATAGTCCTGAAAAAAAAGAAAACACATTGAATTGGAAGGTGTGTCCCAACTTTTGGTTGCACTGTACATGAAAATAAAGAATGTGGGATTTACAATATTAACTATAAAACACTGAATATTGACATGTGAACGTCACACCCCGTCTTGATCGGCATATTTTACAATCAAGTGAAAAGCAACAAAAATGCAACAAACAGCGAAATATGAACGTGAAGTGTAAAAAACAACCCACCTACAATCTGATACATCATTCAATTTTAGAACTTCATTGTAAAAATCTCCTTCCGCGTCTGTCCCTGACACCCGCATTTCAGGCTGGCCGCTCTGGAAACACTGTGGAAACGCTCCCCACCCACACTGCTTGGTGCCTCGTCTGAGCTGCTGTGACTTAGATTACCATAGTAACTAGTATATCATGCAAAAGCGCAGATTCAAACCATTGAAATACTTTGTATAGTTCAAGACTTAGGATCATTTGAAGACATCGCTGCACATCATAATGGCAGCTACAGTTTTGATCTTAAAGATCTAAAAAAAAATTGGGGGGATGTCCAGCGGGCCAGATTGAAAAGCTCAACGGGCCGCATGCGGCCCTGGGGCCCTAATTTGCCTAGATCTGCATTATACTAATGTGCTTTGTTACATGTAAGACAAAGCTAAGATGTGGATCTTTACTGTACAAAATGTATCAAAGTAGCCCTGCATCCTTAAATTTTTCGGGATGTTGTCCTCTTTGGGAACACTAAGTACTTTACTGTACCATGATACAGCAAAAAAAAGATATTTTAGAACTAAAAATTGTATTTTTAATTGTAGGTAACTGGACTTTAAGCTTTTACCCAAGGGGTGCTCTCTCTTTCTCCCATACAGTATATCATTTTACTCCACTTACTGCGACTCCCTTTTAAAATGTGTTTTTCTGTTACTCTGAGCTTTGCGAGTATGAGGGTGTGCCGCATGGACTCGGGCGACTGGCTCCCACTCCCTTTTCTTCCCCTTCCTCGGGCTCATCGGACACATTCACAGCCTTAAAGACAGTCTGAATTTATAAAACACTTGTCAAAACTGCACATTTCCCCACTTCAGCATTAAAAAAGTCTCAGAGGGGAGCCCCAACAAGAAGGCTGCCAACGGCTGTGGTAGGCTAGACAGCTCTTAAGTAGGGGTGTCCGATAATGGCTTTTTGCCGATATTCCGATATTGTCCAACTCTTTAATTACCGATACCCATATCAACCGATATATACAGTCGTGGAATTAACACATTATTATGCCTAATTTGGACAACTAGGTATGGTGAAGATAAGGTACTTTTAAAAAAAATTAATAAATTAAGATAAATAAATTAAAAACATTTTCTTGAATACAAAAGAAAGTAAAACAATTTAAAAACAGTTACATAGAAACCAGTAATTAATGAAAATGAGTAAAATTAACTGTTAAATGTTAGTACTATTAGTGGACCAGCAGCACGCACAATCATGTGTGCTTACGGACTGTATCCCTTGCAGACTGTATTGATATATATTGATATATAATGTAGGAACCAGAATATTAATAACAGAAAGAAACAACCCTTTTGTGTGAATGAGTGTAAATGGGGTGGGAGGTTTTTTGGGTTGGTGCACTAATTGTAAGTGTATCTTGTGTTTTTTATGTTGATTTAATTTAAAAAAAAAAAATTAAAAAAAAACCCACGATACCGATAATAAAAAAACGATACCGATAATTTCCGATATTACATTTTAACGCATTTATCGGCCGATAATATCAGCAGGCCGATATTATCGGACATCTCTACTCTAAAGTGTTAATTATTCTTTCCTAAGAATGTCAACTTAGAAGTATAGATGAGCTACAGAGTCACTCAATAGAATGAACAAAAATTACATTTCTAAAGGATTTAGATTATTTTATTTTTATTTTCAAGTCACATTTTAGGACTCTATTTGTCTAATGTTCAAGGTAGTTTAAATTCATCCTGTAAATTATTAAAAGTATTTCTTAAACATGCAATCCGATCAATGTGACACTTTTCTTCATAAAGAAATATATAATAGTACATTTCATGGGAATGCCAATGACACCAATTTAGTGGAATAATTAATAAAATATATGAAAACAGCAGAATCAAAATACAAAGAAATGCATAAATGGAGGTCAAGGATGCCAACTAACATTGTATGTTAAAAATGATTTCTAATTTCGTTCATTTTTGTCTCTGCACACAATTGCTATTTTCAGTTGTGATTTCAAGTTTATTTAAAAACAGCTTACACTTTTAAACCTTTCTGCAAATGTGTCAGTTATAGCCATAGAGGTCGTTTTAGCTTGTACTCCCCAAGAAAGGAATAGAATGGTTTTAGTTACGTTGACAAGCACTTATGTCGACGCCACACAGTCCGAGGTTAGTCAACATACGCCTGTATATTATTTGTGCTCTAATGCACACTGTTAGAAGCCAAGATGGCTTCATCTCGCAGTGCACAGTGCCTCACAAAAGTGTATTATGTCTTTTCATGTCACCTGTTTACTCACTTTTATTGCCAGCCGTTTAGACATTAATGGCTGTGTGTTGACTCATTTTGGGGGGGACAGTAAATTCACACTGTTATTCAAGCTGTACACTAACTACCTTACATTGTATCATGTACCATTTATCATTAGGAGTAAATACATCAGTCTTGCCTGCCAATATTTTATTATAGCTCTTATTGGAACATGTGAGGGGTTTTTGTGGGTTATATTGTATTTCATGAAAAGTTGAAAGGAAGCAACAGTGGCTTGTAACTTCCCACACAATACCCACATAACATAACATTTTCTGAAATGAAGAGCGTCGTTGTGGTCTTTAGGTGCTGAATTTCCACTGCGTGAGACTTACCAGAAAGCCTCAGTGGGCGCACTGATAGTTATATATGTATATACATATACACACACACAATTGCAAACAAGTTGGCACAGGGGCATTTTTACCACTGTGTTACATGGCCTTTCCTTTTAACAACACTCCGTAAACGTTTGGGAACTGAGGAGACCAATTTTTGAAGCTTTTCAGGTGGAATTATTTCCCATTCTTGCTTGATGTACAGCTTAAGTTGTTCAACAGTGCGGGGTCTCTGTTGTGGTATTTTAGGCTTCATAATACGCCACACATTTTCAATGGGAGACAGGTCTGGACTACAGGCAGGCCAGTCTAATACCTGCACTCTTTTACTATGAAGCCACGTTGGGTCGGCATTGTCTTGCTGAAATAAGCAGGGGCGTCCATGATAACATTGGTTGTATGGCAATATATGTTGCTCCAAAACCTGTATGTACCTTTCAGCATTAATGGCACCTTCACAGATGTGTAAGTGACCCATGCTTTGGGCACTAATACACCCCCATACAATCACAGATGCTGGCTTTTGAACTTTGCGCATATTGTTATAGAACAATATGGTTCTTTTCCTCTTTGTTCCGGAGAACACGACCTCCACAGTTTCCAAAAACAATTTGAAATGTGGACCACAGAACACTTTTCCACTTTCAGTCCATCTTAGATGAGCTCGGACCCAGCGAAGCCGGCGGCGTTTCTGGTTGTTAAAATAAATGGCTTTCGCTTTGCATAGTAGAGTTTTAACTTGCACTTACAGATGCAGCGACGAACTGTAGTTACTGAAGTGTTCCTGAGCCCAAGTGGTGATATCTTTTACACACTGATGTTGGTTTTTGATGCAGTACCGCCTGAGGGATCCAAGGTCACGGGCATTCAATGTTATGTGCAGTGATTTCTCCAGAATGATTCAGATTTTCTGAACCTTTTGATGATAATACAGACCTTAGATGGTGAAATCCCTAAATTCCTTGCAATAGCTCGTTGAGAAATGTTCTTAAACTGTTTGACAAGTTGCTCACGCGTTTGTTCACAAAGTGATGACCCTCGCCCCATCCTTGTTTGTGAATGACTGAGCATTTCATGGAAGCTGCTTTTATACCCAATCATGGCACCCACCTGTTCCCAATTAGCCTGTTCACCTGTGGGATGTTCCAAATAAGTGTTTGATGAGCATTTCTCAACGTTCTCAGTCTTTTTTGCCACTTGTGCCAGCTTTTTTTTAAACATGTTGCAGGCATCAAATTCCAAATGAGCTAATATTTGCACGTAATAACAAAGTTTTCCAGTTCGAAAGTTAAGTATTTTGTCTTTGCAGTCTATTCAATTGAATATAGGTTGACAAGTTGATAGCTTCAAGTGCCGTTTTTGTAAATTACATATTTCGTTGACCCCTGCTGCAGGTGCAGGGAATGTCGTTCATTGCAGCAGTGCTCATCCTGAACCTGGACACAGCCGAGGCTTTCATAGCGTTTTCCAACCTGCTCAACAAGCCGTGTCAGATGGCCTTCTTCAGAGTGGACCACAGCCTTGTAAGTCAATAATCTCACCAGATAATAACAACTGTTATTATATTGTTTGTGGATGTGACGTAATTGTTTATTGGATGTTGTCATAAGTCGAGCCTTGATGCTGGAATTTGGTTTTAGGGCTCAGTGTCCCTACTGGGAAAACATCTGTAGCCTTGTGTCATGTCTTTAGCCACACACTAATAAGAAGCATAATTGTGCCCCACTTTTTATTTATATGCCTATTCCACAAAAATGAAACTTTTTCATAAGACTATTTTTAGCGCCCAATAACAATGTGACACAAGATTAGAGACACGTCAAGCACTAGGACCAAGCAGGAAAAGGACGCTCAAGCTGCTACAGCCTGGTGTGTCTTCTTCACATGTAATTGGTGATACCTGCTACCACTCTCGCCAGTGCCTGGACTTGCACACCTGTGTTTTGCTCGTCTGCCACTGTAAATAGTGGACATCTTGCCCGTTTGTTATACCTTGCCCGATTTTAAAATTAGATTTAATTTACTTTCACATTTGAATCGGTGTCTGTGTCTAATTGTGTGGTCATTGATTATTAGCTATCTTATTGTGAGGCGAGGAAAGCAATGGAGATTTGCCAATGTCATCTTGTCATGCCTAAATAAAAACTAATATTTGTGTATTAGAAATATGTTTCAAAGAGTCACAAACAGGTAACAATGTATCCATACACAGCAGATACAAAATGAGCTGAGCACATTTGAATGTTTTCCACATTATTCACATCCAAACTCTGTTTGAGGCTTGCAAGCCATAATCGCCTTCCTTCTTTTTAGACAATCACTCTCTGTTTTTCACTACTTTGTGCAGATACAGCAGTACTGTAGATGTTTTTATCGCTTTGCTCAATTCTGACAGCCGAAAAAACCGGTACCAAAGTTAACCATTTAGCTTTAGCAGAGATGCTAACTGTCCCTTTCACAGACAATATATTGTTGTGCTTTCCTCTACCATTGCTGATGTTGATGTTGCATGAAAACACTTGATAGGAAGCACACTGCACCTTTTGCAAGAAAACACTTCTATGGCAAATCTGAAAATTGGCTCTTATGATGTTTGCTAATATTTACAAAGAGTTTACACTAGAGAAGCTTCTGGTGTATTTAGTTAGTTTAACCATTTTGTTTTCCAATGTGAAAGAGCAATGAATGAATTCTGTTGCATCTGACCAGTCTTCCTCTCAGGGAATAAAAGTCACTGGTCAATCCCAAGTTCTTTCAGATGACATGTATGTTGAGTAAGAAGGACCATCAAGACAGAATAGGAATATCATCAAGTTTTACTAAAGCTTTAGGAGACCACCCTTACAATGCGGTAATACCAGCATCTAGAAGTGGTCTAAAAATCAAACGGGAAGAGACAACTTATTGAATACGAAAACAGCCCCCACCCTGCCCAGAAAGGAATACAGCCTCATTGTTCTAATACTGATAAGGTAAAAAGGGAGTACACCATACTCCCACATTCCAACGCCTTCAAGGTAAGGCACAGAGTTTACTTGCGGACATAAGATACAAGCATAAAGAGTACACATGGGAAAATATTAGCTGATTTAAACATGACTAGGGATGCAACTAACAACTAATTTGATAATCGATTAATCTGTCGATTATTACTTCGATTAATTGATTAATAATTGGATAAAAGAGACAAACTACCGTATTTTTCGAACTATAAGTCGCAGTTTTTTTCATAGTTGGGTGCGACTTATGTGTGAAATTATTAACACATTACCGTAAAATATCAAATAATAATATTTATCTCATTCACGTAAGAGACTAGACGTATAAGATTTCATGGGATTTAGCGATTAGGAGTGACAGATTGTTTGGTAAACGTATAGCATGTTCTATATGTTATAGTTATTTGAATGACTCTTACCATAATATGTTACGTTAACATACCAGGCACGTTCTCAGTTGGTTATTTATGCGTCATATAACGTACACTTATTCAGCCTGTTGTTCACTATTCTTTATTTAATTGCCTTTCAAATGTCTATTCTTGGTGTTGGGTTTTATCAAATACATTTCCCCCAAAAATGCGACTTATACTCCAGTGCGACTTATATATGTTTTTTCCCTTCTTTATTATGTATTTTCGGCCGGTGCGACTTATACTTCGGAGCGACTTATACTCCGAAAAATACGGTACATTTTGCATGCACATAGCATAGATCCAACGAATCGCCAACTATTTTTATAATCGATTTTAATCGATTTAATCAATTAGTTGTTGCAGGCCTAAACATGACTATGAATAAAGAAAGAACTCTTAAAAATATATGCATTCGCTACAATTCATATACTTAAAATTCATTCTCGACCTCTGATTTTACTTTGTCCTTGTATTTTTTGTCCGTATGGATGTGAAATTGTCTTAGATTATTTTCAAGATTATCTTAAAAAAGTCTTAAATTTGACATGTTGAAACCTGCAGAGACCCTGTAGCAATATTTGAGCTACAGCGCTAACATTACAGTTCCATTTTATCGTGCTCGTTTAGCCTAATTGCAGAAGAAAAATAAAACGGATAGTTGACAGAGCTTTGTTTTAAGATGTGTAGCGAAGCCCGGGACTTCAAAATGAGATGATGGACTGTTTCCATGTTTTGTGTTGTTATAGTGCCACATGCGACTGTCAGAAGGTCATTACAAAGTCAGTTAGTGATAATCTGTGACAATTAACTGTGGGGAAGTCATATCACTAAAGGGAAACCAGACCACAACCGCAGTTAAACATCAAACGGGCGTAATTGTACACACAAGTCATCCCCTTGATACTGTCTAATGTTGCAGATGTTGACCTACTTTGCTGCCTTCGAAGTCTTCTTCGAAGAAAACCTACCAAAGCTCTTTGCACATTTCAAGAAGAACAGCCTGACCCCCGATATTTATTTGATCGACTGGTGAGTCGTCTTTTCCTCTTCTCTTACCTTGAGTGTGTTAGCTCTGCTCTCACGTCAGCAGCCATGTTTGTTTGTGTGCGCCACACTTCGCTTCTGAGCTGCTGAGAACACAGGAAACGGGTGTTTGGTGGGGGGCGGTGGTGGGCTCTCACTTTGAAAATTCCTCGATTTCCGTTTCCAGTTGCGCCGGCAAAACTTGCGGTGTGTCTTTCCTTTTGTTTCTTCGGTCTGTCTTTTCAAAATTAAAGCTGGGAAAGTGATACACTATATTGCCAAAAGTATTTGGCCACCCATCCAAATGATCAGACTCAGGTGTCCTAATCACTTGGCCCGGCCACAGGTGTATAAAATCAAGCACTTAGGCATGGAGACTGTTTCTACAAACATTTGTGAAAGAATGGGCCGCTCTCAGTGATTTCCAGCGTGGAACTGTCATAGGATGCCACCTTTGCAACAAATCCAGTCGTGAAATTTCCTCGCTCCTAAATATTCCAAAGTCAATTGTCGGCTTTACTATAAGCAAATGGAAGAGTTTGGGAACAACAGCAACTCAGCCACAAAGTGGTAGGCCACGTAAACTGACCGAAAAGGGTCAGCGGATGCTGAAGTGCATAGTGCAAAGACTTTCTGCACAGTCAGTTGCTACAAAGTTCCAAACTTCATGTGACCTTCTAATTAGCCCACGTGCAGTACGCAGAGAGCTTCATGGAATGGGTTTCCATGGCTAAGCAGCTGTATCTAAGCCATACATCACTGAGTCCAATGCAAAGCGTGGGATGCAGAGGTGTAAAGCACGTCGCCACTGGACTCTAGAGCAATGGAGAGTCGTCTCTGGAGTGATGAATCGCACTTTTCCATCTGGCAATCTGATGGACCAGTCAGGGTTTGGAGGTTGCCAGGAGAACGGTACATTTCGGACTGCATTGTGCTGAGTGTGAAATTTGGTGGAGGAGGAATTATGGAGTGGGGTTGTTTTTCAGGAGTTGGGCTTGGCTCCTTAGTTCCAGTGAAAGGAACTTTAAATGATCCAGGATACCAAAACATTTTGGACAATTCCATGCTCCCAACCTTGTGGGAACAGTTTGTAGCGGGCCCCTTCCCCTTCCAACATGACTGTGCACCAGTGCACAAAGCAAGGTCCATAAAGACATGGATGAGTCTGGTGTGGATAAACTTGACTGGCCTGCACAGAGTCCTGACCTGGACCCGATAGAACACCTTTGGGATGATTTAGAACGGAGACTGAGAGCCAGGCCTTTTCGACCAACATCAGTGTGTGACCTCACCAATGCGCTTTTGGAAGAATGGTGGAAAATTCTTATAAACACACTCCGCAGCCTTGTGGACAGCCTTCCCAGAAGAGTTGAAGCTGTAATAGCTGCAAAAGGTGGACCCACATCATATTGAACTAGGGATGTCCGATAATATCGGACTGCCAATATTATCGTCTGATAAATGCTTTAAAATGTAATATCAGAAATTATCGGTATCGGTATCTGTTTCAAAAAGTAAAATGTATGACTTTTTAAAACACCGCTGTGTACATGGACGTAGGGAAAAGTACAGAGCGCCAATAAACCTTTGCTTGCCGGCCCAATCACATAATATCTACAGCTTTTCACACACACAAGTGAATGCAATTCATACTTGGTCAATAGCCATACAAGTCACACTGAGGGTGGCCGTATAAACAACTTTAACACTGTTACAAATATGCGCCACACTGTGAACCCACACCAAACAAGAATGACAAACACATTTCGGGAGAACATCCGCACCGTAACACAACATAAACACAACAGAACAAATACCCAGAATCCCTTGCAGCACTAACTCTTTCGGGACACTACAATATACACCCCCGCTACCCTCTACCCCTCCACCTCAACCTCCTCATGCTCTCTCAGGGAGAGCATGTCCCAATTCCAAGTTGCTGTTTTGAGGCATGTTAAAAAAAAATAATGCACTTTGTGACTTCAATAATAAATATGGCAGTGCCATGTTGGCATTTTTTTTTCCATAACTTGAGTTGATTTATTTTTGGAAAACCTTGTTACACTGTTTAATGCATCCAGCGGGGCATCACAACAAAATTAGGCATAATAATGTGTTAATTCCACGACTGTATATAAAGTTAAAGTACAAACCCTGTTTCCATATGAGTTGGGAAATTGTGTTAGATGTAAATATAAACGGAATACAGTGATTTGCAAATCATTTTCAACCCATATTCAGTTGAATATGCTACAAAGACAACATATTTGATGTTCAAACTGATAAACATTTTTTTTTTCCAAATAATCATTAACTTTAGAATTTGATGCCAGCAACACGTGACAAAGAAGTTGGGAAAGGTGGCAATAAATACTGATAAAGTTGAGGAATGCTCATCAAACACTTATTTGGAACATCCCACATGTGTGCAGGCTAATTGGGAACAGGTGGGTGCCATGATTGGGTATAAAAACAGCTTCCAAAAAAATGCTCAGTCTTTCACAAGAAAGGATGGGGCGAGGTACACCTCTTTGTCCACAACTGCGTGAGCAAATAGTCAAACAGTTTAAGAACAACGTTTCTCAAAGTGCAATTGCAAGAAATTTAGGGATTTCAACATCTACGGTCCATAATATCATCAGAAGGTTCAGAGAATCTGGAGAAATCACTCCACGTAAGCGGCATGGCCGGAAACCAACATTGAATGACCGCGACCTTCGATCCCTCAGACGGCACTGTATCAAAAACCAACATCAATCTCTAAAGGATATCACCACATGGGCTCAGGAACTCTTCAGAAAACCGCTGTCACTAAATACAGTTTGTCGCTACATCTGTAAGTGCAAGTTAAAGCTCTACTATGCAAAGCGAAAGCCATTTATCAACAACATCCAGAAACGCCGCTGGCTTCTCTGGGCCCGAGATCATCTAAGATGGACTCATGCAAAGTGGAAAAGTGTTCTGTGGTCTGACGAGTCCACATTTCAAATTGTTTTTGGAAATATTCGACATCGTGTCATCTGGACCAAAGGGGGAGCGAACCATCCAGACTGTTATTGACGCAAAGTTCAAAAGCCAGCATCAGTGATGGTATGGGGGTGCATTAGTGCCCAAGACATGGGTAACTTACACATCTGTGAAGGCACCATTAATGCTGAAAGGTACACACAAGTTTTGGAACAATATATGCTGCCATCTAAGCGCCGTCTTTTTCATGGACGCCCCTGCTTATTTCAGCAAGACAATGCCAAGCCACATTCATAAAAAAAGAGTGCGGGTACTTTCCTGTCCTGCCTGCAGTCCAGACCTGTCTCCCATCGAAAATGTGTGGCGCATTATGAAGCGTAAAATACGACAGCGGAGACCCCGGACTGTTGAACGACTGAAACTCTACATAAAACAAGAATGGGAAAAAATTCCACTTTCAAAGCTTCAATAATTAGTTTCCTCAGTTCCCAATTGTTTATTGAGTGTTGTTAAAAGAAAAGTTGATGTAACACAGTGGTGAACATGCCCTTTCCCAACTACTTTGGCACGTGTTGCAGCCATGAAATTCTAAGTTAATTATTATTTGCAAAAAAAAAATAAAATTCATGAGTTTGAACATCAAATATCTTGTCTGTGTAGTGCGTTCAACTGAATATGGATTGAAAAGGATTTGCAAATCATTGTATTCCGTTTATATTTACATCTAGCACAATTTCCCAACTCATATGGAAACGGGGTTTGTACAAAGTTAAAGTTAAAGTACCAATGATTGTCACACACACAGTAGGTGTGGCGAAATTATTCTCTGCATTTGACCCATCACCCTTGATCACCCCCTGGGAGGTATCGGTTGATATCGGAATCAGTAATTAAGAGTTGGACAATATCGGAATATCGGATATCGGCAAAAAAGCCATTATCGGACATCTCTATATTGAACCCTATGGGTTAGGAATGGGATGGCACTTCAAGTTCACATGTGAGTCAAGGCAGGTGGCCAAATACTTTTGGCAATATAGTGTAACTGGTTTAGTCAACAACATGCATCTAATTCCCTCTATTTGATGTGGTGTGACATGTCCTACCTGCTCTGCGTCCCAGGATCTTCACCCTGTATAGCAAGTCTCTTCCGCTGGACCTGGCGTGCCGCGTGTGGGACGTCTTCTGCAGAGACGGCGAGGAGTTCCTGTTCCGCACGGCGCTGGGCCTCCTGCGCCTCTTCCACGACGTGCTGACGGGTATGGACTTCATCCACATGGCCCAGTTCCTCACCCGCCTGCCCGACCTCATCCCCGCCGAGCAGCTCTTCCAGCACATCGCCGCCGTCCACATGAGCGGCCACAACCGGAAGTGGGCGCTGGTAGGTGCACGGCCCGAGCTTTCTTTACGCCGCGTGACGGTTCCAGCTCAACTCGGTTCCGTTTGCCGCAGGTTCTACAGACGTTGCAGAAGGATGTGGAGCGGGGCAGTCCGGTGTTGAAGCGCTGACATTGAGAAGACTTTGGGAACTGAGTGCTGCTATGTGGGACCTCTCTGAATGGGATCAGGACCTAGAAGGAGGACCTGGTGCCTTATTGAACACACTCCCACCCAGGAGGGGAATCAGAGAGACCAGACCTCACGTTCTCTCTTTTAATTGTACTTCCTGACTTTCTTCTTTCTTTGTTTTTACCGCGGACTCCCTGAATGCACTTTGAGCGAGTGAAGGCCTTGTTGATGTTACACGTTTCCAGAAAGAAAAGGTCATCGGCTGCCTTCAAGCTACATTTCAAACGTCTTTTATTTGTGTATTTATTCAAAGGGGAAGCAAATCGTGTTGCTGCAGAGGCTTTTATTTCGCTGTGTTCTTTTACAAGTAGAGCTGGGGCTTTTGTGTCATGTTGCACTATTCCTGGCAGACCACTTTGCTCTTTTTGCAGTCCATTTTGCACACAGGAAGCCCCGATCAGGCGTCCTTGTTGTCACTTACTTGATGTTTCGTAGGTTGCAAACAGGAAACTTTTTTTTTTTAACGTCCCGAGTTTTTGCAAAGCAATGCAATGCGCCTTCACCGCGACCTAAGCGCAGTAACACACCACAGGACTGCAACGACCCATTTAGCACACACTTGTCCTCTCCTGTTTGTTTTTAAAATGAAGTGTGCTGTCCGGTGGCGTTTCCACTTTTGTTACTTTCACACTGGATCCTAAATATTAATCATGTAAAGTCTGATTGCGCTGTCGTTACATAGTGTATACATTAATTCTCCTTTTTAGGGTGTTTGGATTGCTTTGGACTTGCTGCTAGTGGGGGCGGGGCTTCTCACCATGCCACCTTGTCTCATTCCTAATGAAAATGTTCATGTGACGAAATAAAAAGATGAACATTGTACGCATGTTTACGTGCACGCATGTGAAGGTGGCGTAACCACACTTCATTTCCTCTGCAGCTTTTTTAAAGCAGAGTGGAAAGTTTGTTGTTCAAACCGCAGCATCCTTCGCGCCCCTGCGTGCACACGCTATATAAGTGTGGCTGTCATGCGCCTGCGACCATCTCACCATGAGGGGCATGACCGTCTTTGCGCTGTGCGTGCTGGCCTCCGCCATCATTTTGTCCGCCCACTGCAACAGTGAGACTTCCGTCGTCCGGACACGTCGCCCACGGTGATGTTTGGAATATTAATATTGTCTCTCTCTGTCGATCAGATTCCAGCGGTCCTGACCACTGCTGCTTCAAACATTACCCCATCAAAATCAGCCAAAGATTCATAAAGACGTACTCCATGACTGACAGCAGATGCCCGATCATGGGAGTCATGTGAGTTGGTTATTTATCGTCATTGATTATTTATCATGTTTTGTTAGGAGACTTTGTATCATTTTGCGTTTCTCTTCAGTCTGGTGACTAGAAAAAATGTTCACCTCTGTGCCAACCCCAAAACCACCTGGGTGGAGAGAATCATGAAACATTTGGATGAATCCACCATGTGATGTGTCGACTTTCTTTCGCTTTCATTATTATTACGCACTTATAGTCCAGTCTATCCATGTTACTTTGGAATAAGGTCATGTAGTTTGAACTTCTGCTTTTGTTTGGTTTTGTGGGCTTTTGCCTAGAAATGCATTTATTACTCTGAATAAACAGTCATTTACAAAAAGTGTGTATTCGTTTCTTCAATTCAGCTGCAAAGAGAATTTAAGTGAGGTTACATTAACTGCTCGGCGTTTAATTGATGAACTAAAAACATTTGAGGGAAAATAATCCAGAACATTACATTTTTGAGCCTGAATATACAGAGGATGAGCAACAAATAAGTGCTAAACAAGAAATACAAAATACTAACATAAAACAATTACTGCTCTCACCAGGATGAAGACTGATAGAATGTTCATATCTTCTTGTTTCAATGAAGAACTAATCAATCCTCATGCAGGTGAAAAATGGTTTTGCTGTCTTTATCATCATCCTCGGGTCTAAGTTGAACGTCAAATTTGACCAATTTCTTGGTTTATGGCCAAAACCTTCTACAACACAAGTGAAATGCATGATTTATAATCCAGAATTAACTTCTACCAAGGGGTTGTCCCGATACCAATATTTTGGTGCCGGTACCAAAATGTATTTCGATACTTTTCTAAATAAAGGGGACCACAAACAATGTCAGTATTGTCTTTATTTTAACAAAAAATCTTAGGGTACATTAAACATGTTTCTTATTGCAAGTTTGTCCTTAAATAAAATAGTGAACATACAAATTGTACTTAAGTACTAAGTAAACAAACAAAGGCTCCTAATTTAGCTGATGACATATGCAGTAACATATTGTGTCATTTATCATTCTATTATTTTGTCAAAATTATAAAGGACAAGCTGTAAAAATTGATTATTAATCTACTTGTTCAAGGCTGCCCCATATAACACATTTGGAAAATGGGAGGACTTTTTTGACTGCCCGTTGCCGTGGGATACAATATTCAAATTAATCTACAAAACTACTATCGATGTGCAAAATCATTATTTTCAAATTAAAATCATTTATAACTTCCTACCCACAGGAAAAAATGTAAAACTATGTAATGTGACAGAGTCAGATGATTGCCGTTTTTGTTGTCAGGAGTCTGAATCCACCCTGCATTTGTTTTGGTATTGTCATATTGTGTCTTGTTTTTGGTGGAATTTGGAAAAACTGTGTTTAAGGATCGGTTTGTTTATGAAGCTTGATGTGTTTTCTGTTACTTTAGGAGAGTTCACAGACAGTCATGATTTACTCAATTAAATTATAGTACTCGGTAAAAGGTTTATTTTTAAGGCCAAAAATAGATATTCACTTAGTATTACTTTCTTTGAAACATTTATTCAGTATTTTTTAACTTTAGAAAGTTATATGGTTGAAACCGATAATGATGCCAAAAAACATAAAAATAGATGGGGAAGTTCTCAAATGTTTTGAAAATGTAATTTTGTTTACATATTATATGCTGTCTGTTGTGTTCCCTAATGTGCGTGTACATAAATGATCTGGACTGGACCTGGCTTTAAGAACCATTTAAACAATCTCATTTCATTGACAACCTGGTCTGGTGAAGATAATGTCCTTTAGTTTAAAAAATAAATAATTAAATACATTTAAATAAAACGATTGAACAAAAAATAAACTAAAATAGAATAAAAACAGTTACATGGAAACCAGTAATTAATGGAAATGAGTAAAATTAACTGTTAAAGGTTAGTACTATTAGTGGACCAGCAGCACGCACAATCATGTGTGCTTACAGACTGTATCCCTTGCAGACTGTATTGATATATATTGATATATAATGTAGGAACCAGAATATTAATAACAGAAAGAAACAACCCTTTTGTGTGAATGAGGGGAGGAAGGTTTTTTGGGTTGGTGCACTAATTGTAAGTGTATCTTGTGTTTTTTATGTTGATTTAATAAAAAAAAACAAAAAAGCCAAAAAAAAACCCCGATACAGATGATAAAAAACCGATACCGATCATTTCCAATATTACATTTTAATGCATTTATCGGCCGACACGGACATCCCTAATATCAACCGATACCGATATCAACCAATATATACAGTCGTGGCATTAACACATTATTATGCCTAATTTGGACAACCAGGTATGGTGAAGATAAGGTTCTTTTTTTTTTTTAATTAATAAAATAAAATAAGATAAATTAAAAACATTTTCTTGAATAAAAAGAAAGTAAAACAATATAAAAACTAGAAACTAGTAATTAATGAAAATGAGTAAAATTAACTGTTAAAGGTTCGTACTATTAGTGGACCAGCAGCACACACAATCATGTGTGCTTACGGACTGTATCCCTTGCAGACTGTATTGATATATATTGTAGGGACAAGCGGTAGAAAATGGATGGATGGAACCAGAATATTAATAACAAAAGGAAACAACACTTGTGTGAATGAGTGGGAAATGGGGGTGGGAGTGTTTTTGGGTTGGTGCACTAATTGTAAGCGTATCTTGTGTTTTTTTATGTTGATTTAATGATAATCCATCCATAATAATATATATTTTTTAAAAGGACAACAACCATCTACAACACTAGTTCTCAAACTTTTTTCACCAAGTACCACCCCTGAAAACACTTTATTGGCCCTCCAAGTACCATCATAATGACCTTCATTAAAAACAAGGCAGAGGCATCAATGTACAAACATCCTCGACAATAATACTCAATATACAGTACATGTTTAGACTTCTTTGCCGTACCACTAGATGGAGCCCTTGTACCGTACCACCGTTTGAGAATCACTAGCAGTCATGGAAAAGTTAAGTTAAAGTTAAAGTACCACTGATAGTCACACACACACACTAGGTGTGGTGAAATTACCCTCTGCATTAGACCCATCCCCTTGTTCCACCCCCTGGGAGGTGAGGGGAGCAGTGAGCAGCAGCGGTGGCCGCGCTCAGGAATCATTTTGGTGATTTAACCCCCAGTTCCAACCCTTGATTCTGAGTGCCAAGCAGGGAGGTAATGGGTCCCATTTTTATAGTCTTTGGTATGACTCGGCCCGGGGTTTGAACTCACAACCTACCGATCAGGGCAGACACTCTAACCATAACAGGCTATATGCTAATGACTATTAAAAAAAAAAAAAAAAAAAAAAAAAAAAGGCATTGGACTTTATAATTTGGAACATGACATTTTAAAAAGAGTTGTGAATAAAATATCCCCTGAAATTAGGATTTTTTTAAATTTGGGTATTTTATTTTGTTTGTTGGTCATGTGACCAACATACTTGACAAAAGGCTTTCGTTTCATCCCAAAAACCAAATGTCAAAAAGCAACACGGACTTACATCATTGTATTACTGGGCTGGTGCTGAACTTACCTAACATTTGCTTCAATTGACAATGCTGCCACCTGCTGGCTAACAAGCAACATGACAGGTTGCTCACCTTCCACTTTGTAGCCTACAGTTGAGCACTGCAAATCCTTTTTTCTTTTTTCAAAGATTTTACATTTTATATCCAGAAATTTCCCCAGTTTTAAGAGCTATTTGCTTATTTTTAGTCATTGACTAATCTTAATTTTAGCACAAATATTTTTTGTGTTCTAGTTTACAAATGTTAAAATTGAGAAAATAACTCTTCCAATAATAGTTTTCCCCACATGGAAAATGTTTAAAGATTCTGCAACATCTCAATTATGCTTAATTTAAGACTTGCTAGTTGAATAATGTTTGTTCTCAGAATTGAATACTTTTTTCTGTCTTAAAAGTCCTGCTAATTTCTAGATGGACAAATTTTAATTTAGGATGTCTAATCAAGTACAATTATCTGTCCATGCATCTAGTTAATATGTATAAATTGTTATAAAGAAAAATATGACTGGTGATATACATCATTATGAATTCTTACACACAATTATATAAAGTACCAATGATTGTCACACACACTAGGTGTGGTGAAATTTGTCCTCTGCATTTGACCCATCCCCTTGTTCCACCCCCTGGGAGGTGAGGGGAGCAGTGGGCAGCAGCGGTGGCCACGCCCGGGAAATTATATCAATGAAATGTTACAATAATCACGTGAATGATGGCTCCAACAACTGAAACCACGTCATGCTATTGATGTTTTCGTTGAAAGCATTTCTTCCAAGCGACTTTTGAGTCTGTCCACTTTGTCTTGCAGCAGCTTTGAGGCGCATGCAGTGATCCCAAAGTCCCGCAGCAGCATCCTGTGTCCCAGCAGTCCAGCATCGTGCTCCAGGTCCATGTTGTGCCTCTGCAGGCGGCTGCAGGCCCGTTTGGTCCTGGCCAGCAGGTCCCTCTTGGCGGCCATGGTGGCGTCCAGCTGGGCCAGCTGCTCGCGCTTGCTCAGGACCTCCGTGCGACTCCGGTGCAGCTTCTCCTTGGCGCTGGACAGCAGCTGAGAGAAGCCAAAGTCAATGCACACCAGGTAAAACCTTTGTAGCATGAGGTGGTGACTTGTCCAGCCGGGATAGGCTCCAGCCCATCAGCGTTCCTGTTCTGTATCCCTGTACACTGTTTTTGTCTAATCTTGAACGGGTTTGTGCTGAAAACTAAGTTTTGTTGTACTTGTGCAATGACAATAAAGACCTACCTACCTACCTACCCCTCCGCAACCACGAAAGGAACAAGCGGTAGAAAACAGATGGATGGATATCCATATAGTCTCTGTATTATTACAACAAATGACTCTAAATTAAAAAGACTACATTGCGCACTCTTGTACAGTAATGTAATTAACACTAAATTTACAGCATATAGTTGTTATTTTTAAGTAATCAACTCAAATTCCAGTGGTGGCATTCAGTTGTACATTTATTGCAATGAACTGTAAAGTGACAGCTCTGCAGTTGTAGCAAATTGCTGTAAAGATGTTTCACAGTAGTTAAAGTACCAATGATTGTCACACACACACTAGGTGTGGTGAAATTTGTTCTCTGCATTTGACCCATCCCCTTGATCACCCCCTGGGAGGTGAGGGGAGCAGTGGGCAGTTGCGGTGCCGCGCCTGGGAATCAATTTTGGTGATTTAACCCCCAATTCCAACCCTTGATACTGAGTGCCAAGCAGGGAGGTATTGGGTCCCATTTTTATAATCTTTGGTTTGAACTCACGACCTACCGATCTCAGGGCGGACACTCTACCCACTAGGCCACTGAGTAGGTGGCCTAGTGGTAGTAAACTACTGTAAATGGTACCGTGATGAAATATAATGTCATTGTCCGCCTACGTTTGCTGTGAATTTACAATGAAGATGTTTACAGTGTGGGTTCCTACCTCCAGGGTCCGCTTCATCTTCTTGTGGAGCTTGAAGGCTTCTTGGCTCCTCTGCTCAAAGACTTTTCTCTGTTGCATCTTGTCGGCCAGCAGCTGCTCAAACCGGAGCTGGAGATGATCCCCGGCCTGCTCCTCCTCTTCGTCACGGAGCTCCGCCTCCAGACGCCGCACGGCGCTCTTCAGGCTGCCGTGCTTCACACGGAGGCTCCTCAGTTCCTCACGAACGAGACGCTCAGACTCCAGGGTGGCTTCCACTCTGGCCTGCGCCGCCTCTTGGCCCAAACGTCGACTCACCAACGGCACCGCCAGCTTCTTCTTAAGCGCCAACAACGCTCGCCACTCGTCCTCCACCTGGGAACAAACGGTCAATCGAGGTTGTCCATGATCCGCAGACATGACCCACGGTCTTCACCTTGTCCTGCTCCCTTTGGCAGTGCAGCCTCAGCTCAACCTCCTGTTGCTGTGCGCTAACCAGCTGGGCGGCGTGCTGTCTCCTCCAGTCCTCCAGGAGGTTAACGCATCTGTCGTAGTCCTGCGTGCACACCTGGGGGTCTTCTTGCTCGGGGGTCTTCTTGCTGAAGTAAAAGGCCAGCTTGGCCTGCAGCAGCATGTTGTGCTGGCTCACCTTGTCCTCCTCTTCCAGGAGCTCTTGGACAAGGTCCATGTTGTGTTTGCTGGTGTCCTCCATCATGGACGTGCTAAAGGTCTCTCTGCTCTCTTCATTAGGACTTGGAGGTTCTTCATTGTTCTTGTCGTGTGTCCCAACAACAACAATATCAGACGGTTCTCTTGTATCCTGCTGGCCTGGATCTTCTCCATCAGGGTCCACAACCTCAGTCCACTTGTCTTGACTTTCTCCATTTTGGTCTTCATGCTTATCTGCTAACCCTTCATCCATTTTAGTTTTACTGATGATTTTTTTCAAATTTTTATCAAACTATATTAAGTATATATTAAGCCAGTATAGGCTCCCAGGTGGCCAAGTTGTGTTTTGTCATGTTGTCATAGAAACTGCTCTCATGAATATTAACAAGCAGGCCGGGCCTTTGTGGCTGTAATAGCACATATTCACCATCAGAGAGCGCTGTTTGAACAACCTGCGCCTCCAGCATGTGTCATTTGAAGCTGTAATGACAAGAAACCTCCACAGGAGGTCACTGTAATTACATATAATTCTTAGTAGTGTATGGATTTCTACCAAGGCCGTGCTGTCCTTTTGACGTTAGTATTTCTGACCAAACTAACCAAAATAAATTATTTTGGTTAGTTTGGTCAGAACCTCAGACTATAGGCCGGCCGATTATATCGGCCGATAAATGCGTTAAAATGTAGTATCGGAAATTATCGGTATCGGTTTTATTTTTATTTTTTATTAAATCAACATAAAAAACACAAGATACACTTACAATTAGTGCACCAACCCAAACAACCTTCCTCCCCCATTTACACTCATTCACACAAAAGGGTTGTTTCTTTCTGCTATTAATATTCTGGTTCCTACATTATATATCAATATATATCAATACAGTCTGCAAGGGATACAGTCCGTAAGCACACATGATTGTGCGTGCTGCTGGTCCACTAATAGTACTAACCTTTAACAGTTAATTTTACTCATTTTCATTAATTACTAGTTTCAATGTAACTGTTTTTATATTGTTTTACTTTATTTTTTATTCAAGAACATTTTTTAAATCTATTTATATTATTTTATAAAACATTTTTTAAAGTATCTTATCTTCACCATACCTGGTTGTCCAAATTAGGCATAATAATGTGTTAATTCCACGACTGTATATATTGGTTGATATCGGTATCGGTTGATATCGGTGTCGGTAATCAAAGAGTTGGACAATAGCGGAATATCGGATATCGGCAAAAAGCCATTATCGGACATCCCTAAAAAAATACGTCTATATATCGTTCTAAACATACTCCAGCGCATAAATTTACAATAAAACATGATTTTAGTCTGTGAAAGTATAATTTTGCGGTCGTATTTGATGCAATAAACGTCAAAAAGTACACAGCACGACCATAAAATAGCTTATCACCTTCATTTTGCCAACATTTTCATTAGCTTTGGACCAACAATCACAGAGAAATGGTGACTTGTGAAGTATTTCACCTGTGATGTCTGCCTGCAATGTATTTGTGATCACGGTATGTATCACTCATTTGCAAAAAAAAAAAAAAGTTTGTGAGTTTGAACATCAAATATCTTGTCTTTGTAGTGCATTCAATTGAATATGGGTTGAAAAGGATTTGCAAATCATTGTATTCCCTTTATATTTACATCTAACACAATTTCCCAACTCATATGAAAACCGGGGTTGTACCTTGAAGGTAGAAAAGCACTATACAAGTATAATCATTTACTCGAAGCAATGACCTCAGCTGCTTACTACTCTGACTTTGTTGGATAAATGTGAAATACAGGATGCAGCACACAAGTGGACCAAAGGTAAATAACATAAAATATGAATTATTTACTTGAATACATGTTGTAAAATTAGTCAGTGACACTATATTTGTGTAGTTATTAGCCTCAACCTGAGTTTACAGAATGCTAATGCTAACAAGCTAACGCTAAAGCTGATGTGTTTATGTTGTCGGCCTGAGGAAAACACTGACATTTATTGTTTATATATTGTTATTTGCCGCTGAAATGGACCAAAAGGAACGGCCTCTTGCTAGGGGGAAAAGCAGGCCCAAGGAGAGGGCAAGGTAGAGGTGTAAGAATGTGTGGTGGTGGCATTGCAAGGGCTGCAAGAACAGTATTCAGCAATGACATTTGTACCAGTGTAACAGGGTCCATTATGTCTTGTAAATAATGTATTTTATAATGCTTTATTATTGTTATAATTACACAAAATGTGTAAGTTACATGTAAATACCTGAATATTGTTTGTTGTTTTGTCAATGTGGAACCATTGTCTCGTTGTCCCTCCTACTGCAATAATTACGGTGACACCTGTCTTTATATATGCGTTGGACACGCCTTCCAACTTCCCTTTTGTCCACCATAACGGGAGAGGTAGGCGTCCATGCGACGACAGATAATGTCATGTTAAGAACTTCTGTTCATTTTCTTGTTCTGTATTGCATTTTGTGTAGGGACTCGACGACGTCAAAAACTTATTGACAACAATTGTGTTCTGTTTTATCAGGTATGTTTATTTCACTGTTGTACGCCCTTTTGTCCACCATAACGGGAGAGGGACTCGACGACGTCAAAAACTTATTGACAACAATTGTGTTCTGTTTTATCAGTAAAGTGCAGCTGAGCAATCCATGGTGTCGGTCGTTTTTCACAAAAGCCACACAACGCAGAGAGGAAAAGACCACCGGTTACACTTGGTGCCGTGCGACCCGTTGCATCGCCGACCAGCGCTTGTCTGGTGCCCGGGAAAGCTGCTGGAGTTCCCGCCCGCTGCACTCGGCTGCTCCTCCCTCCTCCTTCCTTCCTGTCGCCGAGGACAACGGCGCGCGCTCCCGCGTGCGCGCGAGGTGTGCTGACAAATCACGCTGTTTTAAAGTGTGTGCGTGTGATTTAAGCTCTTTTAGGTTTTTGCTGGTGACATTATATCCAGCTGGTACATTTTATGAACATTTTTGTGACAGATAGTCCTGTCATAGCAGAAAGAAAAGTGGTGAATGGGCAAGCCTGTTTGTATGAGTGGTTATTGAAGCCTTTTGATGGTGTTTTATTTTCTGTTCATCTATTAATGGGTGTGGGCTAATGAGAGGCTTGATACGCCCTAATAGCACAGGGGGGAATTTTTTTTTTCATGCAACAGTGCTGTGCCATGTATTGATTTGTCAGGGGCTATTAACGGTGGGCTTTACAGTGAAGTTTTTTTTATGTGTCAACTTGTGTCACTATTGCCCTTGTTTTGCTATACTGCCTTCGTGGGGATTTCTCTTTGTTGTTATAGTGAAATATTTGCATAGTATTCGAGATTCCTACAATGGCTGGTCGTGGGCATAGTGTCACATTTGGAATGGGGAGGGGTAGGTTGGTGTCAAGCAGTCCTAGCTTCATGATAGACCAACCAGTTTTTAACCCGCTACTGACCCCCATCTCTAGCTCCACACCAGTTACTCAAGCAGTGCGTGAACCCACGCAAGTCATATCTGTTTATGCTTTTGGAGATATGATCACAACTTTAGCTAAACAGATAGGAGACAATATCTCTGCCAACATCAGCATGATGCACCAGCCAAGTGCCTTTCAGCCTCAGTCCACTGCTGTGAGCCCTTCCTCCGGGCATGATGGTTCGCCACAAGTGAAAGTTGTTGTGCAGCCTGACGTCAAAGCACCACCTTACTTTAGGGGCGATAATGCTGATGTGTTCTCAATTCATGAATGGGTAGACATGATGAAATGTTACCTAAATAGAGTAAAATGTGACAGTCCTCCTGAAATGTTTGAGCTAATTATGTCCAGACTAACAGGCAAAGCGAGGGATGTTGTAAAGGTGTCGCTGCGCAGCCGCCCTGAACTAAATACAGCTGACCTGCCCATTGCAGTGTTTGACATTTTGAAAGGCAACTTCAGTGAGCTATCATATTCTAACTTGCCTATGAAAGACTTTTACTGCACTATTCCCCATTCTGGTGAGAGTGCTATGGACTACTGGATCCGTCTTAACAAGTCCATTGATGCTGCTGATGAGTGTCTCCATAGGCAGGGCAAATCTGTTGAGGACCCCAGTGCTGAAGTCGTCATGATGTTTATTAACCACTGTCCTGACCCTCATCTTGCCTTGTTGTTTCAACTAAAGACACCTGAGCAGTGGACTGCAGCTGAGGTTCAGGAGCGTCTAGATGCTCACATAAGAAAGGTTAGAAAGACAGCAGCCCAGTCTCAATGTATGATGGGCTTGTCAGCTTACAGTCAAAGCCCAGTGACTGATTATTCTTCGCCGCAGGCTGTCTCGGTAGCACGCCAGCAGTCTTTGCTTTCTGTTCCTCAACCTTCCCCTGTTTTTTCCTGTAGTCAGCCTCCTTCTGATGCACTTGTGGCGGTCGCACATCAGTCCACCTCCCCATTCCACCCATCTTCTGCTGTCAATGTGGCGCCGGCTGCTTTTGACCCACCAGCTAACGACCCTGGTGCTCAAGTTGTGGCCATGTTTGATAAGGTTCTGTCCTTGTGCAATGCATCTTTGGCTAACAATCAAAGACCAGGAGGCCAAAGGTCAGACACCCGTCAGACTGGTCAACCCAGAAACCATCAAAGTTCTGTGGCAGGCACGTGTCGAGTATGTACTTCCAGTGAACATTCAACTCATGCACACTGTAAGCTCTACAGATTGCGCCTCAACTGTTTGAGACCTGGTCACATGAAGCGTGAGTGCCCACAGGCCTCACATTCCCCGGCTATACCGCCATCTTTTCCACCCAATGCTGATTTAGATGCTGGTAGCACCCTCAGTGAAAATGAAGATGTGCAATTGACCTATGTGAACTGTTGTAGTAGCCTTTCTGATGACAAAACAGTGATTGTTGTGGGTTCCCATAGAGTGGAAGGAGCTAGTGAGTTGTTTTATGCTCCAGTGTCTGTGGGGGGCCAGTCTGTTTTAAGAGGGATGCTTGATTCAGGTAGCATGTCATGCACGCTAAGTGTGGAGGCGGAGTCAAAGCTTAGAGCTGTTGGGCTACTCCCTAGTCCTCGGCCTGTGCCGGAGAAGGTGGTCCTTGTTGGCTGTGGTGGCCTTATGACACAACCCAGGTGCATTTATGACCTTGAAATTGAAGTTTATGGGTCTAAGTTCATTGTGCCAACTTTACTTGTTCCAGGGCAGAAAGATGAGATGATCATTGGGACCAATGTCATAAGACCCATTATACAGGCAATGAAGTCTGATAATAAGTACTGGCAGCTGGTCTGCTCCAATACTTCTGACCCCAAATGTGAACAGTTTCTTGGACTACTCAGCTGCATTACACGCTGGTCTGGTCCCGAAATGCCTGAAAAAGTTGGTACAGTCAAGCTAAGACAATCTGTCACTCTTGCACCTCAGGGAGAGTCTCTCGTATGGGGGAAGCTGCCCAGCAGTGCTCCTGTGTCACCTGGGAGTACTGTCATTGTGGAGCCCACCTCTTCCCGTTCAACCCCTAGAGACATCATTGTTGGGCGGGTCGTGACACCCATGTGGGGTGATCGTTGGGTCCCAATGAAGATCCTGAACCCAACAAAGAGACCTGTGACACTCCGCCGTAAAGCTAAGGTAGCAGATGTTTTCCCTTGTATTGCAATGGAAGACCTTCCTTTGTCACAGAGTGTGTGTATGCAGCAGACCTGTGAGGAAAGAAACCCAGCCTCCAAGTCAGGTACCACCTCTCTATCATAAGCTGAGAGAGGTGCTGTCTGAGATGGAGTTTAAAGGAATCATCAGCAAGTCAGTCAGTGAGTATGCCTCGCCCCTTGTTCTCGTCTGGAAGAAGTCAGGGGAGTTGAGGATCTGCACGGACTTCCGCTGGCTTAATGCCAAGACCGTGAAGGATGCACACCCGCTACCCCACCAGGCTGACTGTCTTGCCGCCCTTGGTGGAAATGCCTTTTTCAGTACCATGGATCTCACATCGGGGTTTTACAACGTCCCCCTCCATGAGTCTGACAGGCGGTATACGGCCTTCACAACACCCTTAGGCCTATACAAGTACAACAGACTTCCCCAGGGCTTGTGCAACAGCCCTGCATCCTTTATGCGGATGATGATCAGCATCTTTGGGGACTTGAACTTCTCCAGCCTCCTCTGCTATTTGGATGACCTGCTCGTGTTTGCTCCATCCGAAGAGGAAGCCCTGAAGCGGCTGGAGAGTGTCTTCCTGCGTCTCAGAGCCAACAACCTGAAACTGGCGCAGAGGAAGTGCTACTTCTTGCGTAGGACCGTGAAGTTTCTCGGTCATGTAGTGAACAGCGGAGGTGTCGCAGTCGACCAGGAGAAAGTCAAAGTCATCTCGGCTTTTGAAAAAAAGGACCTTATGGAGGAGGACGGCTGCACTCCATCACAGCGGAAAGTCAAGTCCTTCCTGGGCATGGTGCTGTACTACCAGCATTTCATCCCTGGCTGTTCTTCTCTTGCGAAGCCACTTTACACATTGACTGCAGGACAGAAGAGGAGTGCCAAGGGCTCCTTTGGGCGGAGAAGAACAGGCACCTTCAGAAAACTGACTCCTCAGGACTGGACTTCTGCTTGTGAGAAGGCGTTTGAGGATCTGAAGAGTGCACTTCTTAATAGTGTGGTGCTAGCACACCCAGACTTTGAAAGGCCCTTCATCCTCTGCACCGATGCATCACTTGATGGTCTGGGTGCAGTCCTGTCCCAGGTCCCTGATGGCGAAGAACGAGCGAGACCCATTGCTTTTGCAAGCAAAACTCTCAGCCGCAGCCAAGTCAACTACCCTGCTCACAGACTGGAGTTCTTAGCCCTTAAATGGGCAGTTTGTGATAAATTCAGCCACTGGCTCAAGGGTCACAGGTTTACTGTCTGGTCGGATAACAACCCCCTCACTCACATCCTGACTAAGCCAAAACTAGATGCCTGTGAGCAGCAGTGGGTCTCCAAGTTGGCTCCATATAATTTTGAGATTAAGCACATCCCTGGCAGGCAGAATGTGGTGGCAGATGCACTCAGTAGAGACCCATTTGTGACTCCTTTGAGGGAGCGGCTGCTGGGTGAGCCCTATGCTAAGCTGCTGAATCGGGTCTGTGATGTCAGTGATGGATGTGTGCAGGATGCGTTCCGCTTCACTTGCCAGCCACAATCACTGAGGTGTCATCCTCACATTGACACCATTGAAAGTTCGATGTCCGAAGAAGATGTCTCTTCAATCCTTTCTTCTTTGGATGAATGGGACAGTGCTCCTCACCAGCGTGTTACCTCACTAGCTGACCACCTCACAACATTGGAACCTCCTGGCCAAGACACTTTGCCTTCCCTGTCACTTGCTGACCTTCAGTCTCACCAACAAAGAGACCCAGTCATCTTAAGAGCTACTTATTATGTTGACAGAAAACGCAGGCCCTCCAGACGCAAACGTTGTAATGAAAATCAGCTAACTCTGAGAGTCTTGAAACAGTGGGATAGGCTGATACTTCTGGATGGTATCCTCTATAGGGTCACAAAGGACCCTTTGACCAAGAAGAAGAGGTACCAGTTTGTTGTGCCAGAGTCCTTGAAGGCAGACGCACTGTCTGGCATTCATGACCAAGCTGGTCATCAAGGTCAGCCCCGCACTCTTGCTCTAGCTCGCCACCGCTTTTTCTGGTATGACATGGAGAAGGATGTCCGCAGTTACGTGAAACAGTGCCGCAGGTGTGTCCTTAGCAAGACCCCCGAGCCTTCAGCAAGGGCCTCGCTACAAAGCATCAAAACCTCTGCTCCCCTAGAGCTTGTGTGTGTTGACTTTTGGACAGCTGAAGACAGCCACAACAAATCTGTGGATGTTCTTGTAGTCACTGATCACTTTACGAAATTGGCACATGCTTTTCCTTGTCAGGACCAGACTGCAAAGAGGGTTGCTAGGAAATTATGGGACAGCTTCTTCTGCATTTACGGCTTCCCCCAGCGCCTTCATTCAGACCAGGGTGCAAATTTTGAAAGTGAACTGATTGCTGAACTCTTGGTGTTGTCAGGAGTTGACAAGTCTCACACTTCCCCCTACCATCCTATGGGAAACGGTGGGACGGAGCGGTTTAACCGCACCTTGGGCAACATGTTGAGATCATTGCCCCCTCGCTCCAAGCAGAAATGGCCCCAAATGATCCAGACAATGACTTTTGTGTATAATTGCACTGTGCATGAGACGACTGGGTTTGCGCCTTTTTATTTGATGTTTGGGAGAACCCCGAGATTGCCGGTAGATCTCCTCTTTAAGAATGTGTTTCGGGATGAGACTGTGTGTGACTATAACATATATGTAAAGTCCCTTTTAAGGACCTGCATTGTGCCATGACGCTTGCCCAGAAGAACTGCTCTGCTGAGCAGAAGCATCAGAGCGACCAGTACAACAGAAAGGTCAAAGGTCAGCCTCTTTCACTTGGCGAACAGGTGCTGTTGGCAAACAAAGGTGTCAAAGGGAAGCGTAAACTTTCTGACAAGTGGTTGCCTGTTATACACACTGTGGTGGCCTCAAAACCCGACCTGCACATCTACCGGATCAAGGATCCAGAGGGGAATGAACGTGTTGTTCACCGTAACCTGTTGCTCCAGGTTATCTTCCTGCCATTAGATGGAGCTTTGGAGGATGATGCTGGACCAGTGGTCATGCCTGCCACAGCAGTATTTGATGGGTGTGAGTCAGAGGTGTCGGATACGGCAGCTGCAACTGTTGGGACATCCCATGCTGGTTCCCTCTTGAGTGCTGATGCTTGTGATGATGGCCGTACTGACTCATGGGTTCATGAGCAGTCTTCCTTTGATGAGCCTCAGTGTTCAGAGTCCGCTAAAGTAGTCTCCCCTCCAGACAGTGGCCATATTGCTGCTCTGGATCCCCCGATAGCTCTCTCTGCTCCCTCACTGCAATTAGTCCCAGTCAGTCCACCTCAAGCATCTGGTGCTGAAAACCAATTTGCCTCACGGTTTGGCAGAGTCATTAAACCTGTTTACCGTTTCATAGAGTCCATGGTTCAACTTGAGTCCATATTAGGGGTCGAGCCAGGCTCCCATACTGTTATTAGTGTGTGAGATATGACCAGAATGCTGTTTTGTGCTGCTCTTGGTGTGGACTCAATGTTCTGAAAAACTAATTTTTCCCTACTCACCCACAATGTTTGGCCTGTGTATGTGTGGTGTATAAGGCACCTCACCTTGTCTATAGAGTACTATGAGTTCTTGCTGGGCGCCAAGCAAGTCTCTTGTTCTCTTATCCTTTAAATAGGAAGCGTATATTGCTGTTTAATGCAAATTTGTGATTTTCATGGCTATTGTGTTTACACATGTGTACTGTTCTTGCAAACCGGACTTTTGTGTAATTCTTGGGGGGTGAGTGTAACAGGGTCCATTATGTCTTGTAAATAATGTATTTTATAATGCTTTATTATTGTTATAATTACACAAAATGTGTAAGTTACATGTAAATACCTGAATATTGTTGATTACATGTGTGACTGTGATTGACAATATGTTTTGTCAATGTGGAACCATTGTCTCGTTGTCCCTCCTACTGCAATAATTACGGTGACACCTGTCTTTATATATGCGTTGGACACGCCTTCCAACTTCCCTTTTGTCCACCATAACGGGAGAGGTAGGCGTCCATGCGACGACAGATAATGTCATGTTAAGAACTTTTGTTCATTTTCTTGTTCTGTATTGTATTTTGTGTAGGGACTCGACGACGTCAAAAACTTATTGACAACAATTGTGTTCTGTTTTATCAGGTATGTTTATTTCACTGTTGTACGCCCTTTTGTCCACCATAACGGGAGAGGGACTCGACGACGTCAAAAACTTATTGACAACAATTGTGTTCTGTTTTATCAGTAAAGTGCAGCTGAGCAATCCATGGTGTCGGTCGTTTTTCACAAAAGCCACACAACGCAGAGAGGAAAAGACCACCGGTTACACCAGTATCATTGACCTTGTAATCAACCACGGTCTTTCACTAAGAGGGGCTGGTGAACAGGTGCAGACAAATTTAAGGCGGTCAACGGTGGCCTCCATTATATGCATCTTTTTCGACAAACCAACAAATAAGTTCCGTATTGCATTTTACATGGATTGTTTCTATTCTCACGTGACATGTCAATAAGTCTATACAGTAACACATATCGGGGTTCTTTTGTTGTTGTCTTGTTCAGAACGCTGTTGTGTGTTTCATGGATATTTTGTTCACTGTAAGCTATACTGTAAAACTTTTTCTGTTCCTAATGTACCTCCTGTAGTAAACAGTAAAGGAAAAAATATATAATCATCAGGTTTTTGCTGGAATGCTTTGGACTGTGAGCTTTACGTGTGGACATACAGTTCCCAATCGAGAAATGTAGTGTAAAAATGGTGGATTGCATGCAAATAAAAAACTGTAAAACTGAAACTTCAAGGCCTCCTGAAACCCACTACTACCGACCACGCAGTCTGATAGTTTATACATCAATGATGAAATCTTAACATTGCAACACATGCCAATACGGCCGGGTTAGCTTACCAAAGTGCAATTTTAAATTTTGCGCGAAATATCCTGCTGAAAACGTCTCGGTATGATGATGTCTGCGCGTGACGTCACGGATTGTAGAGGACATTTTGGGACAGCATGGTGGCCAGCTTTTAAGTCGTCTGTTTTCATCGCAAAATTCCACAGTATTCTGGATATCTGTGTTGGTGAATCTTTTGCAATTTGTTCAATGAACAATGGAGACAGCAAAGGAGAAATCTGTAGGTGGGAAGCGGTGTATTGCGGCAGGTGTTGTGCCGGATAACGCACCCCCGCCGTAGAATGCACCCCCTGACTGTTGTGCCGGATAACACAGTCGGTGTTTCATTGTTTACATTCCCGGAAGATGACAGTCAAGCTTTACCATTGGCCTGTGGAGAACTGGGACAACAGAGACTCTTACCAGGAGGACTTTGAGTTGGATATGCAGACGCGGTACCATGAGTATGCATGCAGCTGCGGCTTCCAAACATTTGATCGCTTGCCCGTACGTGCGTGCCGCTATGTGCATGTCACGTACGTAACTTTGGGGACTTTGGGGAAATATATGTGCTGTATGAACTTTTGGGAGGTGAACGGTACTTTGGGCTGTGGGATTGAGTGTGTTGTGCAGGTGTTTGAGTTGTATTGGCGGGTTATATGGACGGGAGGGGGGAGGTGTTTGTGGCATATTAAATATAAGCCTGGTTGTGTTGTGGCTAATAGAGTATATATGTCTTGTGTTTATTTAATGTTTTAGTCATTCCCAGCTGAATATCAGGTCCTACCCGCCTCACAGCATCTTCCCTATCTGAATCGCTCCCACTGCCCTCTAGTCCTTCACTCTCACTTTCCTCATCCACAAATCTTTCATCCTCGCTCAAATTAATGGGGAAATCGTCGCTTTCTTGGTCCGAATTGCTCTCGCTGCTGGTGGCCATGATTGTAAACAATGTGCAGATGTGAGGAGCTCCACAACCTGTGACGCCACGCGCATATCGTCTGCTACTTCCGGTACAGGCAAGGCTTTTTTATCAGCGACCAAAAGTTGCGAACTTTATCGTCGATGTTCTCTACTAAAGCCTTTCAGCAAAAATATGGCAATATCGCGAAATGATCAAGTATGACACATAGGATGGACCTGCTATCCCCGTTTAAATAAGAAAATCGCATTTCAGTAGGCCTTTAAAACAGTTTTTGTCATGTCAGCAAAAGACGGTATCTTGAAACCTGGTGTACTTTGATTGTCTGTATGCACCTTGTGTAGGGAAAACAAGCATTATTTTCTTCGACAGAATTGTTTCATTTTGAGTCAGATTTTCAATGTTTTTGAAATGAGGGATTAGTGTATATTTAACAAAATGTGTTTTTGAGTAGAAAGTGATCCGTTTTGCCAATTAGTCTAAGTCTGTGTTAAGAGTTGAGAAAAAGTATCCGAAGTATGGGTAAAAAAAGTCCTCTCCCTAATGCACCTGTAGCGCCTCCCCGATGGCAGCATGTCAAACAGGTCAGTTTGCTGTTGCTTTGACTTTGCCTATAGGCAGCGGTGGGTGTAGATGTCCATTAGGGCAATGGTCCCCAACCTTTTTGTAACTGCGGACCGGTCAAGGTGGTTTTGATTTTTTGTTTTTTTGTCATTAAAAAATACAATCATGCGTGCTTACGGACTGTATCCCTGCAGACTGTATTGATATATATTGATATATAATGTAGGAACCAGAAATATGGATAACAGAAAGAAACAACCCTTTTGTGCGAATGAGTGTAAATGGGGAGGGAGGTTTTTTGGGTTTGTGCACTAATTGTAAGTGTATCTTATGTTCTTTATTAATATTATTAATATAATTTTTTTAATTTAATTTCTTGTGCGGCCCGGTACCAATCGATCCACGGACCGGTACCGGGCCGTGGCCCGTTGGTTGGGGACCACTGCATTAGGGCATACTTGCCAATCCTCACGATTTTCCCGGGAGACTCCCGAATTTCAGTGCCCCTCCCGAAAACCTCCCGGGGAAACAATTCTCCCTAATTTCTCCCGATTTCCACCCGGACGACAATATCGGGGGCGTGCCTTAAAAGGCACTGCTTTTAGCGTTCTCTACAACCTGTCGTCTGGTCGGCTTTTCCTCCATTCAAACAGCGTGCCGACCATCTCCCATATTTTAAGCGGCTTTTACACACCTCAGTGAATGCAAGCCGTACAGGTCACAATGAAGGTGGCCGTATAAACAACTTTAACACTGTGACAAATATGCGCCACACTGAACCCACACCAAACAAGAACGACAAACACATTTCGGGAGAACATCCGCACTGTAACACAACATAAACACAACAGAACAAATACCCAGAATCCCTTGCAGCACTAACTCTTCTGGGACGCTACAATATACACCCCCCGCTACCACCAAACATCCCCCCACCTCAAACCCACCCATCTCCCGAATTCGGAGGTCTCAAGGTTGACAAGTATGCCATTAGGGAGAGGAGAGGTAGCCCATGATCTTCTGAGCTGCCTTCACTACTCTACAGCCTCTCCCTGTCTGCCACGGTGCAGCTGCCGTACCAGACTGTGATGCGCAGGCTCTCAGCGCAGCAACGGTAGAAGGTCAGAAGCAGGGTGGCATTGAGGTTGTGCTTCCTGAGCACTCTCAGGAAGTGTAGGCGCTGCTGGGCCTTCATGATGATGAGTGACGTTCTCTAAGTAGGATATGTCAGTGGAGATGAAGATGCCAAAAAACCTGAAGGTGTGGACACTGTCCACCCGCTTTTTGTCGATATAGAGAAGGGGCTGGGACAGCTTTTTTTTTTTTTTTTAATCACATAAACTTAGTAATTGTGTAAAATATAGTTGTAACACGTATATGTTGTGTTAAACCACTAATGCTAGCCAATGGTGTTCTTGATATATATTTTAATTTAAAAAATGTAACTGTAAGATAGTTGCAAAATATCCTCTTTAATGACCTTTTAGAGGTAAGCTTTTTTGTAATCTAATGTAAGTCGTGATTTTAAATAGAAAATCGATTGGTAAATAAGCAAGTTGCAATTTATTTTCAACAGTGGCCCCTGTCTAATAATGTATCTTACGGCAACGACACATTTACCCCTCGAAGTTTGACCACCAGTTGTAGTAAGAAAAAATTACCACTAGAGGGCAGAAATTCCCTGAAATATGGTGCAGTCAATAGAGCTTTTTGTAATAACAGCTTATAACCACCAGAGGGCAATACTTGACCAGAGCAGCTGACCTCATTCGTCGCTAATTTGATTAATGACGACTTTTACTTCAATCTCTCCTCACTCCTCAATCTTATCATAATTTTGATTCATGTCAGATTTTTCTGATTGTTGTCTAAAATAGCCAAATAGCTTTGGGTGTTCTCTATTGTTATGGTTAAGGTCAAATGAATAAATTATTTATGCGTACTGGAAGGTTATCTTATGCTAAGTTTAAGAAAGGGCTTTGTAGATTTCTTATAAATATATATAATGCAAATCATGAAATATAGACGAATAAAAAAGCATCGTTTTGTTTTTGTATAAACTATTTTTGTTTAATCAATGCATGTGACTTTAGATTCTACTCTTGCATTACATTATCCCAAATTAGCTCATCTGAAAATGAAGCCTGCAGTAATTTTGACTTGGTGAGATTTTTCTTGATTTTTTGAAAATATTGCATGACATAATCTTAAAATTATTTTATCTGAGATTTAAGCATAGATTTAGTTTTAGCTTTACCATAACCATAACCCAATTGTTCTTTAAAGTTTTATTATATCATTCTAACCTTTCATTCACTTATTTAAACGCATTTGTGATTGTTGGGCATAGTTTAGTTTGGATCGTCATATAAAGTATATACGTATTCTATAGGGATGTCCGATAATGGCTTTTTGCCGATATCCGATATTGTCCAACTCTTTAATTACCGATATCAACCGATATCGATATCAACCGATATATACAGTCGTGGAATTAACACATTATTATGCCTAATTTGGACAACCAAGTATGGTGAAGATAAGGTCCTTTTTTTTAAATTAATAAAATAAAATAAGATAAATAAATTAAAAACATTTTCTTGAATAAAAAACAAAAGTAAAACAATATAAAAACAGTTACATAAAAACTAGTAATTAATGAAAATGAGTAAAATTAACTGTTAAAGGTTAGTACTATTAATGGACCAGCAGCACGCACAATCATGTGTGCTTACGGACTGTATCCCTTGCAGACTGTATTGATATATATTGATATATAATGTAGGAACCAGAATATTAATAACAGAAAGAAACAACCCTTTTGTGTGAATGAGTGTAAATGGGGGAGGAAGGTTTTTAGGGTTGGTGCGCTAATTGTAAGTGTATCTTGTGTTTTTTATGTTGATTTAATAAAAAACAAAAACAAAAAAAACGATACCGATAAAAAAAACGATACCGATATTTTCCGATATTACATTTTAAAGCATTTATCGACATCTCTAGTATTCTATTTATTTCATGTAAATTCCCATTCAGTTATTAAATGATTTCATGTACAAATGAAAGCCCTGGAAACGTTTAAAAAAATCATGTCTGGTATTGTCATATGTTTTAAATAATTCATCTTTGAATTATTTTACTTGCTTGTACTTATTTTAACTGACGTTCAAAGCTTACATAAAACAAAACAACCAGTCCATGTTTGTAAAAAGCCTTTAATTTAAATTCTCCCCAAATTATCTTTTATGTTGCATTTTGATTTTTTTTGCAAATGTTTTTTTTCCCAGTATGTGCGTGCATGTTGTTTAAGACCCAGACAGTAGACTGGTCTAGAGTTTCAGGGCTTTAAACGTGATCGTCGGTCGCTAAAAGTGACACCCGAACTTGAGATGTAGCCGGGGCCGGCCGGCCGGCCTTTAAAAAGACTCACGGTCTCATGTTGGAGCTTGGGGGACCAGTGCGTGTCATGGAGGCCTCCTGCAGGGTGTCAGCGCTCTCCATGGCTCACTGTGGACCAGACAAGAACTGTTGTGTCTGCAGGGATGATAATGACACACAGCAAAGCAATGTTCAACATGGCAGCAATGTTGTCAGGCTTGGGCTAAGTGACAAATGCGTTGGTTGAAAGGTGCACGGTCTCTATATTGAGTGACAGCGCTAATGTTGAAATCAACCATTCGGGGAATTAAATAGTTGGACATTCAGTTTTTGTTAGCGTTACAAACAAACAAGCTCAAAGGCACTGTCTTTTCAACCGTGCATTTTTACAATAAGGAACGTCACATGTTGCACAATTCAATATGCAAAAAAGGAGTAGGAAGTAGCAGAGCTGTTTCATCCATTTCTCAGCAAGTCTTGATAGTCTGTTCCCTTCCTGGTATTCATTAAAAATACATGCAGGATAAATGATTTGAGGCACTGTGGTTTTGGTATTAAAGGGGACTTATGATGATTACTACATTTAACACATTTCCTTGTGGTTTAGATCAGTGGTCCCCAACCTTTTTGGCACCGGGAGCCGACCGGTTTAATAAAGGCATTAGTTTCAGGGACCGGCTTTCCACTTGTGCCAGATAAATACAGCAAAAATAAGTGCGTGAAAAATACAAGTCACTATAACGCTGAATTAGTGGGAGCCCTGGGCGTGTTTCTTTGCAATGAGATGCTGATGGAAATCAGCCTTTGGCTACAAATTGTCACATTTATATTTTGTATATTCATTAATGTGCATTGTATCATGTCACAAAGTCACAAGAAATATAACAAATGGCAACTTCCTATAAGGAGTTTTATTGTACATCTATAAACAAGCTTATTGGTGTGTCTAGTGCAGGGGTCGGCAACCCGCGGCTCTAGAGCCGCATGCGGCTCTTTAGCGCCGCCCTAGTGGCTCTCTGGAGCTTTTTCAAAAATGTATGAAAAATGGAAAAAGATGTGGGGGAGAAAAAAAATAATTTTGTTTTAATATGGTTTCTGTAAGAGGACAAACATGACACAAACCTCCCTAATTGTTATAAAGCACACTGTTTATATTAAACATGCTTCACTGATTCGAGTATTTGGCGAGCGCCGTTTTGTCCTACTAATTATGGCGGTCCTTGAACTCACCGTAGTTTGTTTACATGTATAACTTTCTCCGACTTTCTAGGACGTGTTTATGCCACTTCTTTTTCTGTCTCATTTTGTCCACCAAACTTTTAAGGTTGTGCATGAATACAAAAAGGTGAGTTTTGTCGATGTTATTGACTTGTGTGGAGTGCTAATCAGACATATTTGGTCACTGCATGACTGCAAGCTAATTGATGCTAACATTCTATTTAGGCTAGCTATATGTACATATTGCATCATTATGCCTCATTTGTAGCTATATTTGAGCTCATTTAGTTTCTTTTAAGTCCTTAATTCAATTTATATCTCATGACACACTATCTCTATGTAATATGGCTTTTAATTTTTTGCGGCTCCAGACAGATTTGTTTTTGTATTTTTGGTCCAATATGGCTCTTTCAACATTTTGGGTTGCGACCCCTGGTCTAGTGGGACAGGTAAAGGATAAGTCGGAGAAAATGCAGTCGTTTACAAATTATTTAATGTACCTCTTCGGCCCGGACCTACTCAGTGGCCCAGTGGTTAGAGTGTCCGCCCTGAGATCGGTAGGTTGTGAGTTCAAACCCCGGCCGAGTCATACCAAAGACTATAAAAATGGGACCCATTACCTCCCTGCTTGGCACTCAGCATCAAGGGTTGGAATTGGGGGTTAAATCACCAAAAAATTATTCCAGGGCGCGGCACCGCTGCTGCTCACTGCTCCCCTCACCTCCCAGGGGGTGATCAAGGGTGATGGGTCAAATGCAGAGAATAATTTCGCCACAACTAGTGTGTGTGTGACAATCATTGGTACTTTAACTTTAACTTTTAACTTTAAATGCGTCACAGACCGGTACCGGTCCCCGGACCGGTGGTAGGGGACCACTGGTTTAGATGATATGCTTTTGTGCAAATGTTTCTTGCAGTCACATTTATAACCCGCTTTCCGGAAATCGACTCGTGTTGGTGGAGTCTTTGAGCTCCAAATGAACCATTCTCTTTTGAGAAGGAATACTAAAGTTGAAGGTAATTTTTCTTTTCTTCAGGAACAGTAAATATATGCACCTTATTGCTTTTTTATCCTGCACTACCATGAGCTTATGTAACGAAATTTCGTTCTTATCCGTGCTTTAAAGTTCAAATTTGAATGACAATAAAAAGGAAGTATAAGTCTAAAATATAAACTTCATATCTAAACTCGGTGTTATTGTGCGCACGGCACGGTTATTTATGAAAATAATACTCTATCCACGTCTACATGACTTACAGCTTTCTCTTGTGGCTCTGCAACAGAACCAGGTCGTAGTTTAGTGGCTAACCACTGGTGCATGTTGACAAAACACGTCCAAACAATAATACATTAATCAATTCAGGATGACTGACATCAGACACCGTTCAATAAATATCAATAATTAGATTAATTCAGGATAAATTATATCAGACACTGGTATTCATTAAATTGAGGGTAAATAATGTAAGGCATAGTGGTATTTTTTGAATAAGAATCAATGAAGGAATTTGTGTTCAATAATATCAGAAATCCTCATGTACAGTATTCTTTAAATAGTAATATGTAAAGGAGTTCAGGATAAATTATATTAGATATTGTAGTATTCATTAAATAATTATAAATTAATTAATTCAGGATAAATTATATGAGACACTGGTATTCATTAAATTGAGGGTAAATAATGTAAGGCATGGTGGTATTTATTGAATAAGAATCAATGAAGGAATTTGTGTTCAATAATATCAGACATTCTCTTTTGTATTCATTAAATAGTAATACGTAAAGGCGTTCAGGATGAATTTGATCAGATATTGTAGTATTCATTAAATAATTATAAATTAATTAATTCAGGATAAATTATATGAGACACTGGTATTCATTAAATTGAGGGTAAATAATGTAAGGCATGGTGCTATTTATTGAATAAGAATCAATGAAGGAATTTGTGTTCAATAATATCAGACATTCTCTTTTGTATTCATTAAATAGGAATACGTAAAGGCGTTCAGGATAAATTATATCAGATATTTTAGTATTCATTAAATAATTATAAATTAATTAATTCAGGATAAATTATATGAGACACTGGGGGGTAAATAATGTAAGGCATGGTGGTATTTATTGAATAAGAATCAATGAAGGAATTTGTGTTCAATAATATCAGACATTCTCTTTTGTATTCATTAAATAGTAATACGTAAAGGCGTTCAGGATAAATTATATCAGATATTTTAGTATTCATTAAATAATTATAAATGAATTAATTCAGGATAAATTATATGAGACACTGGTATTCATTAAATTGAGGGTAAATAATGTAAGGCATGGTGCTATTTATTGAATAAGAATCAATGAAGGAATTTGTGTTCAATAATATCAGACATTCTCTTTTGTATTCATTAAATAGGAATACGTAAAGGCGTTCAGGATAAATTATATCAGATATTTTAGTATTCATTAAATAATTATAAATTAATTAATTCAGGATAAATTATATGAGACACTGGGGGGTAAATAATGTAAGGCATGGTGGTATTTATTGAATAAGAATCACTGAATGAATTTGTGTTCAATAATATCAGACACTCTTGTATTCATTAAATAGTAATACGTAAAGGCGTTCAGGATGAATTATCAGATATTGTGGTATTCATTAAATAATTATAAATGAATTAATTCAGGATGAATTATATGAGACACTGGTATTCATTAAATTGAGGGTAAATAATGTAAGGCATGGTGGTATGTATTGAATAAGAATCAATGAATGAATTTGTGTTCAATAATATCAGACATTCTCTTTTGTATTCATTAAATAGTAATACGTAAAGGCGTTCAGGATAAATTATATCAGATATTGTGGTATTCATTAAATAATTATAAATTAATTAATTCAGGATGAATTATATGAGACACTGGTATTCATTAAATTGAGGGTAAATAATGTAAGGCACGGTGGTATTTATTGAATAAGAATCAATGAATGAATTTGTGTTCAATAATATCAGACACTCTTGTATTCATTAAATAGTAATACGTAAAGGCGTTCAGGATAAATTATATCAGATATTGTGGTATTCATTAAATTATCATAAATTAATTAATTCAGGATAAATGATATGAGACACTGGTATTCGTTAAATTGAGGGTAAATAATGTAAGGCATGGTGGTATTTATTGAATAAGAATGAATGAATGAATTTGTGTTCAATAATATCAGACATTCTCTTTTGTATTCATTAAATAGTAATACGTAAAGGCGTTCAGGATACATTATATCAGATATTGTGGTATTCATTAAATAATTATAAATGAATTAATTCAGGATGAATTATATGAGACACTGGTATTCATTAAATTGAGGGTAAATAATGTAAGGCATGGTGGTATTTATTGAATAAGAATGAATGAATGAATTTGTGTTCAATAATATCAGACATCCTCTTGTATTCATTAAATAGTAATACGTAAAGGCATTCAGGATAAATTATATCAGATATTGTGGTATTCATTAAATAATTATAAATGAATTAATTCAAGATAAATTATATGAGACACTGGTATTCATTAAATTGAGGGTAAATGTAAGGCATGGTGGTATTTATTGAATAAGAATCAATGAATGAATTTGTGTTCAATAATATCAGACATTCTCTTTTGTATTCATTAAATAGTAATACGTAAAGGCATTCAGGATAAATTATATCAGATATTGTGGTATTCATTAAATAATTATAAATTAATTAATTCAGGATGAATTATATGAGACACTGGTATTCATTAAATTGAGGGTAAATAATGTAAGGCATGGTGGTATTTATTGAATAAGAATCAATGAATGAATTTGTGTTCAATAATATCAGACACTCTTGTATTCATTAAATAGTAATACGTAAAGGCGTTCAGGATGAATTATCAGATATTGTGGTATTCATTAAATAATTATAAATGAATTAATTCAGGATGAATTATATGAGACACTGGTATTCATTAAATTGAGGGTAAATAATGTAAGGCATGGTGGTATGTATTGAATAAGAATCAATGAATGAATTTGTGTTCAATAATATCAGACATTCTCTTTTGTATTCATTAAATAGTAATACGTAAAGGCGTTCAGGATAAATTATATCAGATATTGTGGTATTCATTAAATAATTATAAATTAATTAATTCAGGATGAATTATATGAGACACTGGTATTCATTAAATTGAGGGTAAATAATGTAAGGCACGGTGGTATTTATTGAATAAGAATCAATGAATGAATTTGTGTTCAATAATATCAGACACTCTTGTATTCATTAAATAGTAATACGTAAAGGCGTTCAGGATAAATTATATCAGATATTGTGGTATTCATTAAATAATCATAAATGAATTAATTCAGGATAAATGATATGAGACACTGGTATTCGTTAAATTGAGGGTAAATAATGTAAGGCATGGTGGTATTTATTGAATAAGAATGAATGAATGAATTTGTGTTCAATAATATCAGACATTCTCTTTTGTATTCATTAAATAGTAATACGTAAAGGCGTTCAGGATACATTATATCAGATATTGTGGTATTCATTAAATAATTATAAATGAATTAATTCAGGATGAATTATATGAGACACTGGTATTCATTAAATTGAGGGTAAATAATGTAAGGCATGGTGGTATTTATTGAATAAGAATAAATGAATGAATTTGTGTTCAATAATATCAGACATCCTCTTGTATTCATTAAATAGTAATACGTAAAGGCATTCAGGATAAATTATATCAGATATTGTGGTATTCATTAAATAATTATAAATGAATTAATTCAAGATAAATTATATGAGACACTGGTATTCATTAAATTGAGGGTAAATGTAAGGCATGGTGGTATTTATTGAATAAGAATCAATGAATGAATTTGTGTTCAATAATATCAGACATTCTCTTTTGTATTCATTAAATAGTAATACGTAAAGGCATTCAGGATAAATTATATCAGATATTGTGGTATTCATTAAATAATTATAAATTAATTAATTCAGGATGAATTATATGAGACACTGGTATTCATTAAATTGAGGGTAAATAATGTAAGGCATGGTGGTATTTATTGAATAAGAATGAATGAATGAATTTGTGTTCAATAATATCAGACATCCTCTTGTATTCATTAAATAGTAATACGTAAAGGCATTCAGGATCAATTATATCAGATATTGTGGTATTCATTAAATAATTATAAATTAATTAATTCAGGATAAATTATATGAGACACTGGTATTCATTAAATTGAGGGTAAATAATGTAAGGCATGGTGGTATTTATTGAATAAGAATCAATGAATGAATTTGTGTTCAATAATATCAGACACTCTTGTATTCATTAAATAGTAATACGTAAAGGCGTTCAGGATAAATTATATCAGATATTGTGGTATTCATTAAATTATGATAAATTAATTAATTCAGGATAAATGATATGAGACACTGGTATTCGTTAAATTGAGGGTAAATAATGTAAGGCATGGTGGTATTTATTGAATAAGAATCAATGAATGAATTTGTGTTCAATAATATCAGACATTCTCTTTTGTATTCATTAAATAGTAATACGTAAAGGCGTTCAGGATAAATTATATCAGATATTGTGGTATTCATTAAATAATTATAAATGAATTAATTCAGGATGAATTATATGAGACACTGGTATTCATTAAATTGAGGGTAAATAATGTAAGGCATGGTGGTATTTATTGAATAAGAATGAATGAATGAATTTGTGTTCAATAATATCAGACATTCTCTTTTGTATTCATTAAATAGTAATACATAAAGGCATTCAGGATCAATTATATCAGATATTGTGGTATTCATTAAATAATTATAAATGAATTAATTCAGGATAAATTACATGAGACACTGGTATTCATTAAATTGAGGGTAAATAATGTAAGGCATGGTGGTATTTATTGAATAAGAATCAATGAATGAATTTGTGTTCAATAATATCAGACATTCTCTTTTGTATTCATTAAATAGTAATACGTAAAGGCGTTCAGGATAAATTATATCAGATATTGTGGTATTCATTAAATAATTATGAATTAATTAATTCAGGATAAATTATATGAGACACTGGTATCCATTAAATTGCAATAATTAAATGTTTTCCAGAGTCTATTAATTAAATACACAAATAATACATTAATTCGGAATAAATGCTATGAGACACTGGTGTTCATTAAATCATAATAAATAAATAAATAACCAAACTCAAGATAAATGATATCAGACGCTGGCATCTCTTGGCATTCAATATGAAACACCGTGCATCATACTGTTCCTTAAAATGGCTCTCGTTGAGTCATTTACTCGACCTGTTCCATAGTTTATCTCCACATGTTGATATGATACAAATCGTATGTGTTGTTTGAGCGTGCAAATGTTCTAAATTACATTTTCCCTGAGGCCGTAATCATTCTCTCTTGCTGAAATGTTGTACATGTTCAAGGAGCGCGTCGCTGTTTGATTAGGAATCTGCACATTTAAGTATTTGCGATACAATAAATAGAAGTTGGTAAAAAAAAAATATTTTTCCACTTATTATTTCAAAGTGAAGAGTAGAGAGTGTGACCCGAGGAATGGACTAATGTGCATTGTGTTAACTGACAAGCGTGTGTGTGTGTGTGCGCTACCTGCAATGAATCTTTCTGCCACATGACACACACACACACAGACACTGACCGTGAGACCACCCACATGTCAGACCACCATCAGAGTGTCATGTTGTCATATTAGTCCCTAAATTATTGAACAACGGCCCTCGCTAAAATGTATTTATTAGCATTTTTTTTGCTCTCACTCAAACCGAAAGCCATGTTTCAGGAAAAAAAAAAAGGGATTGAATAACGTTGCAATGAAAATAATGTTATTATTAGAAATGGAGTGCGTAAAAAAAGTCCAAACTTGCAGATGTTAGAGTTCAAGGGTCACCTTCCCGAGCTTGAAATCTGATTGGTTTCGGTTCAAAACAAACTAGACAAAGTTCATCACAACACACACACACGCACGCACACTCGGCCACAGATGGAGTCTCTTTTTCAAACACACCACCTGGACATGACGGGTTAGTGTTACCCCGAAAACGCCCCCGTCCTCCCTTGAGCCCTTTGATGGCTGATCCCTTTCTCTCCAACTTCAGTCAAGTCTGTGTTGCTTGTGTGTACAGAAATCACCTTGAACATGACAAAAAAAACCTTCTCAGAGGGCCTGAGATTGTCATGGTTACTATCTTATTTATTTGTTATTACAGTTTTTTTCCAATTGCTAAAACACAATTTGATTTGATCAAAATACTTAACACAATTCACAAAACCACACACTCAAACGGCAAAATATCTCTTATAGCCCGCAAAATGAAGCACTGCAACTAGAGATGTCCGATAATATCGGCCTGCCGGTATTATCGGCCGATAAATGTGTTAAAATGTAATATTGGAAATGATCAGTATCGTTTTTTTTAATTATCGGTATCTTTTTTTTTTTTTAATTAAATCAACATAAAAAACACAAGATACACTTACAATTAGTGCACCAACCCAAAAAACCTCCCTCCCCCATTTACAATCATTCACACTCATTCACACAAAAGGGTTGTTTCTTTCTGTTATTAATCAATTTCAATCAATACAGTCTGTAGGGATACAGTCCGTAAGCATACATGATTGTATTTCTTTTTGACAACAAAAAAAAAAGAAGGTTGGGCACCACTGGATTAACACGTATATTGTTAGTAACAATATACGTTACGTTGATAATGGCTTTTTGCCGATATCCGATATTCCGATGTTGTCCAACTTTTTAATTACCGATACCGATATCAACCGATACTGATATATACAGTCGCGGAATTAACACATTATTATGCCTCGTATCTATTTTTTTTTTACTAAATCAACATAAAAAACACAAGACACACTTACAATTAGTGCACCAACCCCAAAAAACTCCCTCCCCCATTCACACTCATTCACACAAAAGGGTTGTTTCTTTCTGTTATTAATATTTCTGGTTCCTACATTATATATCAATATATATCAATACAGTCTGCAAGGGATACAGTCCGTAAGCACACATGATTGTGCGTGCTGCTGGTCCACTAATAGTACTAACCTTTAACAGTTAATTTGACTATATTCATTAATTACTAGTTTCAATGTAACTGTTTTTATATTGTTTTACTTTCTTTTTTATTCAAGAAAATGTTTTTAATTTATTTATCTTATTTTATTATTAAAAAAAAAAAAAAGTACCTTATCTTCACCATACCTGGTTGTCCAAATTAGGCATAATAATGTGTTAATTCCACAACTGCATATATTGGTTGATATCGGTATCGGTTGATATCGGCATCGGTAACTAAAGAGTTGGACAATATCGGAATATCGGATATCGGCAAAAAGCCATTATCGGACATCCCTACCTGCAACTAAAACTGCATTTTGCATTGTCAAAATCCAACTTTTGCACTAAGTGCACTGTAAAAAAGCAATTGTTA
>NC_084552.2:22097500-22135000 GCF_033978685.3 Nerophis lumbriciformis | reverse complement strand
TGCTCCCAGTGCCACCCACACTGGTTTAAATGTAACTTCGATATTGGGTTTCACTATGTAAAAGCGCTTTGAGTCACTAGAGAAAAAGCGCTATATACATATAATTCACTTCAATATATCATCCCTACAAGCCTGTTTGGCAGGTTTCACCAGGGGATTCTATTTTATATTATTTTAAAATCCCCTGACCAGCATGGAAACCTGTGAAACAGGCTTGTAGGGATGATATAGCCTCTGTGTTTTTTCCTGACCTAACGTATATTCTATATTCTATATTCTACTCAGTGGCCTAGTGGTTAGAGTGTCCGCCCTGAGATCGGTAGGTTGTGAGTTCAAATCCCGGCCGAGTCATACCAAAGACTATAAAAAAATGGGACCCATTACCTCCCTGCTTGGCACTCAGCATCAAGGGTTGGAATTGGGGGTTAAATCACCAAAATGATTCCCGGGCGCGGCCACCGCTGCTGCCCACTGCTCCCCTCACCTCCCAGGGGGTGATCAAGGGTGATGGGTCAAATGCAGAGAATAATCTCGCCACACCTAGTGTGTGTGTGACAATCATTGGTACTTTAACTTTAACTTTAACTTTATTCCGCTCTACCCCGGTATTGAGCACTGTATAACGGATAAACCACAGAAACCTCGATTATATATATATTAGGGATTTTTTTGCCGATATCCAATATTCCGATATTGTCCAACTCTATCAACCGATATCAACCGATACCGATATCAACCGATATATACAGTCGTGGAATTAACACATTATTACGCCTAATTTGGACAACCAGGTATGGTGAAGATAAGGTACTTTTTTTTTTAAATTAATAAAATAAGATAAATAAATTAAAGACATTTTCTTGAATAAAAAAGAAAGTAAAACAATATAAAAACAGTTACATAGAAACTAGTAATTAATGAAAATGAGTAAAATTAACTGTTAAAGGTTAGTACTATTAGTGGACCAGCAGCACGCACAATCATGTGTGCTTACGGACTGTATCCCTTGCAGACTGTATTGATATATATTGATATATAATGTAGGAACCAGAATATTAATAACAGAAAGAAACAACCCTTTTGTGTGAATGAGTGTGAATGAGTGTAAATGGGGGAGGAATTTTTTTTTTTGGGGTTGGTGCACTAATTGTAAGTGTATCTTGTGTTTTTTATGTTGATTTAATAAAAAAAAAAACAATTAAAAAAAAAAAAAAACGATACCGATAATAAAAAAACAAAAACGATACTGATGATTTCCGATATTACATTTTAACGCATTTATCGGCTGATAATATAGACAGGCCGATATTATCGGACATCTCTAATATATATATATCTATATAGATAGATGTATATATATATATATATATATATATATATTTATATATATATATATATATATATATAGATAGATAGATAAATAGATAGATACAAATTGTTTTAACCCAATGCGGCCCTCTAGTCAAAAAGTTTGGGGACCTCTGGCTTAAACAAACAAGCTTATTTACCTTTTTTAATGCCAGTGCGGATCTCCTTATTTTTTGGATCCATTACAAACTACCTGGGGTAGTTGAGATGACTTACAGATGGTCTCCAGGAAGCAAAAGACATTCAGCATCAGCCAGAAGTTGCAACATGTTGCTCTTGTTTGCAAAAAAAAACAAGTAGACTTTGTCTCTCCTTGTTGGAATTATACGCATGACATCTTCTCGCAGGACTTTGTCTTCACTGGTGCCAGGTGGCATACATGCGCTGCTTTCCATTTTGCTAAAGCATCATTTACTTTCCTGTGGTTCTTTTGTTGACAACATTGACGCGGCTCAACTTTGTTTATGTAGCATTTATGCTAGCGGCGCCAACCTCACGTACGTATTTTCTTTGAGAGGCTATTTTAAACTTGTTGTGTGCCGTTTGTCGCTACAATACCAACACATTACTTTAGTTGTATCTAAAGTTCTGTCAGGGTTTGTTTTCAAGCGAAATTAGCCGCCGGGCGCGCCGCTCTGACGCCTCATTACTTATCACTTTGGCCGTGTGCCGACTTCCGGGTTTGCGCGTGGTCATAACTGACAGTGTGACGTAATGTTCATCCATTTATAACAAGGCAATACTTTATTGTTTAGACCACAGGTGTCATACTCAAGGCCCGGGGGACAGATGCGGCCCGCCACTTCATTTTATTTGGCCCTCGAAAGCCTGGAAATAATATGTATCAATAAAGTACTGTAACTTTTCTTACTAAATGTATTCGTTTATTCTAAAAAAAGTACTCCATGTAATCGCAAATTATGTTAACCAGAGATGTCCAATAATATTGGCCTGCTGATATTACCGGCCGATAAATGCTTTAAAACGTAATATCAGAAATTATCGGTATCGTTTTTTTTTTAATTATGGGTATCGTTTTTTTATTTTTTATTTTATTTTAATTTTTTTTATTAAATCAACATAAAAAGCACAAGATAGACTTACAATTAGTGCACAACCCAAAAAACCTTCCTCCTCCATTTACACTCTTTCACACAAAAGGGTTGTTTCTTTCTGTTATTAATATTCTGGTTCCTACATTATATATCAATATATATTAGGGCTGCAACAACTTATCGATTAAATCGATTAAAATCGATTATAAAAATAGTTGGCGATTAATTTAGTCATCGATTCGTTGGATCTATGCTATGCACAGAGGCAAATGTTTTAATTTATTTTTAATAGTTTTTATTTATTTATTTTTTTATAAACCTTTATTTATAAACTGCAACATGTACAAACAGCTGAGAAACAATAATCAAAATAAGTATGGTGCCAGTATGCGTTTTTTTTTCTCAATAAAAAACTGGAAAGGATAGAAATGTAGTTTGTCTTTTTTATCCGATTATCAATCGATTAATCGAAGTAATAATCGACAGATTAATCGATTATCAAATTAATCGTTAGTTGCAGCCCTAATATATATCAATACAGTCTGCAAGGGATACAGTCTGTAAGCACACATGATTGTGCGTGCTGCTGGTCCACTAATAGTACTAACCTTTAACAGTTAATTTTACTCATTTTCATTAATTACTAGTTTCTATGTAACTGCTTTTATATTGTTTTACTTTCTTTTTTATTCAAGAAAATGTTTTCATGCTCAAATATTTTCATGTACATAGGATGTTTGATTGTAAATAATCTTAATGAGATTAATACTTAATAAAATTCCCTTCAAGAAAAAAGTACCTTTTTAATAAATAAAGAATACGTTAGTCGTTGAAAAACAACCCAAAAATGGTTCACAGTAGAGATGTCCGATAATATCAGCCTGCCGATATTATCGGCCGATAAATGCTTTAAAATGTAATATCGGAAATTATCGGTATCTGTTTTTTTTATTTTTATTATCGGTATCGTTTTAATTTATTTTTTTTATTTTTTTATCAAATCAACATAAAAAAACACAAGATACTCTTACAATTTGTCAGAGTGTGTAGGTGACATACCCCAAGATGCAGAGATGGCGGCAGGCATTGAGCAGGAAAACATGATTTAATTTAACACTAAAACCAAAAACAAACAAAAGAGTACAAACAAAAGGCGCGCACAAGGCGGAGAACAAAAACTAGCACAAAGGCTAACTGTGGACAAGAAACAAAAACACTTACTGTGACACGAAGGAACTATGACATGAGCAGAGTGAACAGAAGTAGACACAGCTACAACGATATGTATTAATGACATTGACAATCATAATGATAATACTCCAGCACTGACTGGAGGGCAAAGCAGGACTAAATAGTAGCTGGCTGATTGACACCAGGTGTGGCCAGGTGCCAATCAGCCACAGCTGAGGGGACAAAGCACTCAGGGAGACAAGCAGGAAATAGAACCAAAATAAGAGCGCTTACAGGAAATAAAGACAGACAAAGGAAAAACTCAAAACATAACTAAACTGTCAGTGACAAACCTGACACAATTAGTGCACCAACCCAAAAAACCTATCTCCCCCATTCACATTCATTCACACAAAAGGGTTGTTTCTTTCTGTTATTAATATTATGGTTCCTACATTATATATCAATATATATCAATACAGTCTGCAAGGGATACAGTCCGTAAGCACACATGATTGTGCGTGCTGCTGGTCCACTAATAGTACTAACCTTTAACAGTTAATTTTACTAGTTTTCATTAATTACTAGTTTCTATGTAACTGTTTTTATATTGTTTTACTTCAAGAAAATATTTTTAATTTATTTATCTTATTTTATTTTATTAATTTTTAAAAAAAGGACCTTATCTTCACCGTACCTGGTTGTCCAAATTAGGCATAATAATGTGTTAATTCCACAACTGTATATATCGGTATCGGTTGATATCGGTATCGGTTGATATTAGAGATGTCAAGCCGATATTATCGGCCAATCAATGCGTTAAAATGTAATATCGGAAATTATCGGTATCGTTTTTTTATTATCGGTATCGTTTTTTTTGGGGGGGGGGGTTCTATTTTTTTTACTTTTTTTTTTTTATTAAATCAACATAAACAACACAAGATACATTTACAATTAGTGCACTAACCCAAAAAATTCATTCATTCACATTCATTCACACAAAAGGGTTGTTTCTTTCTGTTATTAATATTCTGGTTCCTACATTATATATCAATATATATCAATACAGTCTGCAAGGGATACAGTCCGTAAGCACACATGATTGTGCGTGCTGCTGGTCCACTAATAGTACTAACCTTTAACAGTTCATTTTACTCATTTTCATTAATTACTAGTTTCTATGTAACTGTTTTTATATTGTTTTACTTTCTTTTTTATTCAAGAAAATGTTTTTAATTTATTTATCTTATTCTATTTTATTAATTTTTAAAAGACCTTATCTTCACCATACCTGGTTGTCCAAATTAGGCATAATAATGTGTTAATTCCATGACTGTATATATCGGTATCGGTTGATATCGGTAATTAAAGAGTTGGACAATATCGGAATATCGGATATCTGCAAAAAGCCATTATCGGACATCCCTAATTGTAAATAATCTTAATGAGATTAATCCTTAGTAAAATTCCCTTCAAGAATTAAGCACCTTTTTAATAAATAAAAAATACGTTAGTCGTTGAAAAACAACCCAAAAATGGTTCATAGTTTTGAAAACCCAGAAATTGAGTTAAAATAATACCCTTATAACCTAAAAAATGGATTGCTCTTCATAAAAATAACTCCAAAATTTAACCAAAAACTCGCAACACATAAAATGGGTTATGAAAATAACCCAGAATGTTTTAGTGTGTATTTGTGCCATTAGTAGGAAAGGTTGAATGGACTTGTCATGTTGTTCGGACACCTCTGCCTTTTGTGTTTAAGAGTAAAAATAAATAACAGGTGGCACTAAAATGCAGAGATATAGCCAATTAGAAGATAATCATTTCCTAATAAAAACATCATTGCAATAAAAATGATAAATCAAGAAAAAAGAAATATGTCATTACTTCTTTATCCTAATTCCTAAACCTTGAGTTAAACAATGAAACAGTTTTGAAGAGGAATAACTCATGTTTTTCTTTGTTAAAAAAAACCCCAAAACAATTTGGATAAATGATTGATGGTCTCAAAAAGCTAAACCGCATTAGACAACATGCGTGAAAGATAACAAAATGTTTCCTTCCGTTTCGTTTACGAGGCCTCCCACTTCGAATGAAACTGAACGGCAGTTATTTGTGCAGGAAGGCGTGCGAACAACATGGCCGGCCGCGCAGGGCCGCGCCATTCAGGCTTAAGTTGTCTGTTAGTGTCTGTGTAAGTGTGTGTGCTTGGGGAGTTTGAGGGGGATCAAACGCTCATGTCGTCAGGCGCTGAGAGAGGAGACGACCACTGACAGGTGCTTCCTGCGGGGCGCGGAGTGGCAGGTGCATGCAAACACACACACACACACACACACACACACACACACACACACACACACACACACACACACACACACACACACACACACACACACACACACACACACTCAAGGGCAGATAGTTTGCCTGTCAGACATGCTTGTGACCCGTTTGCACTCTTTGTTGCTTCCTGCCACTGACCCAGCAGCCAATCAGCAGCTGCCTCTCCCAAAACATGTCCGCCTTGCAAATAGGAGTGCTTCCATCTGTCTTAATGCAAACCCCCAACACACACACACACACACACACACACACACACACACACACACACACACACACACACACACACACACACACACACACACACACACGCACACACACACACACGTTATTGTGGCATTTCCCCAGGCTATGACGCCATAGCGTTCAGATGTAAGCAGTCATCGTGACTGCAGGATATCCGTCCAAATATGGTCATAAGGAAAGTGTTGATTAACTTAGTGGTCCCCAACCACCGGGCCGCACAAGAAATAAAAATAAAATAAAATAAAAAAATAAAATACATATATATATATTTTTTTAATTTATTAAATCAACATAAAAAACACAAGATACACTTACAATTAGTGCACCAACCCAAAAAACTTCCCTCCCCCATTTACACTCATTCGCACAAAAGGGTTGTTTCTTTCTGTTATTAATATTCTGGTTCCTACACTATATATCAATATACATTGTATTTCTTTATGACAAAAAAAAAAAAAAAAGGTTGGGGACCACTGGATTAACACACATATTGTAACTAAGGATGTCCGATAATGGCTTTTTGCCGATATCCGATATTCCGATATTGTCAAACTCTTTAATTACCGATACCGATATCAACCGATACTGATATATGCAGTCGTGGAATTAACACATTATTATGCCTAATTTGGACAACCAGGTATGGTGAAGATAAGGTCCTTTTTTTAAAAATTAATAAAATAAAATAAGATAAATTTAAAAAAAATTCTTGAATAAAAAAGAAAGTAAAACAATATACAAACAGTTACATAGAAACTAGTAATTAATGAAAATGAGTCAAATTAACTGTTAAAGGTTAGTACTATTAGTGGACCGACCAGCAGCATGCACAATCATGTGTGCTTACGGACTGTATCCCTTGCAGACTGTATTGATATATATTGATATATAATGTAGGAACCAGAATATTAATACCAGAAAGAAACAACCCTTTTGTGTGAATGAGTGTGAATGGGGGAGGAAGGTTGTTTGGGTTGGTGCACTAATTGTAAGTGTATCTTGTGTTTTTTATGTTGATTTAATAAAAACAAAAAAAACACAGATTCCCATAATTTCCGATATTACATTTTAAAGCATTTATCGGCCGATAATATCGGCAGGCCGATATTATCAGACATCTCTAATTGTAACAGTGTTTTTCAACCTTTTTTGAGCTAAGGCACATTTTTTAATAAAGAAAACACGGAGGCACATCACCAGCAGAAAACGTTAAAAAATGTAACTCCGCCAGGTTGTCGTGCCCTATTTTGAGTTTGTTGTTGTTTTCCTGTGTGTATTACTTTAGTTCCTGTCTTGCGCTGTTTTTTTGGTGGCCTTTCCTGTTTAGTTGGTGTTTTCCTGTAGCAGCTTCACACCTTCCTTTGAGCGCTATTGCCTGACCTGCTCTCTATTGGCAAACAAGACTATTTCAGTTGTGCGGACGCTTTCCTACTTTGTGGGGACATTGTTGATTGTCGTGTCATGTACGGATGAACATCGAGGCGTCGGCGTGCGGCGCGGAGACGGTGTCGTCTCCGCGCCGCACGCTGTAAGTCTTTGCTGTCGTCCAGCATTCTGTTTTTGTTTACTTTGTAGCCAGGTCAGTTTTACTTTCATTTTGCATAGCCTTCCCTATGCTTCGTTGCCTTTTCCTTTCCGTTTTGTTCATTTTTGGTTTAAGTATTACATACCTTTTTACCTGTATGCCGTCTCCTGCTGTGCTCTGCATATTGGGATCACGACAAACCATCCTCGACGCGTTCCGACTTCTACCAAGCAATTAACTACCTGTTGCCACCTACAGATATGGAGTATTACATGGTTACCCTGCCGAGCTCTACACAGCACAGACACTCGACAACATACCGTATTTTTCGGACTATAAGTCGCAGTTTTTTTCATAGTTTGGGTGCGACTTATACTCAGGAGCGACTTATGTGTAAAATCATTAAATTAATTAATGAGCTAAATAATATTTGATATTTTACGGTAATGTGTTAATAATTTCACACATAAGTCGCTCCTGAGTATAAGTCGCACTCCCGGCCAAACTATGAAAAAAACTGCGACGTATAGTCCGAAAAATACGGTAATATTATTTAGCTCATTCACGTAAGAGACGAGACGTATGAGATTTCATGGGATTTAGCGATTAGGAGTGACAGATTGTTTGGTAAACGTATAACATGTTTTATATGTTATAGTTATTTGAATGACTCTTACCATAGTATGTTACGTTAACATACCAGGCACGTTCTCAGTTGGTTATTTATGCCTCATATAACGTACACTTATTCAGCCTGTTGTTCACTATTCTTTATTTATTTTAAATTGCCTTTCAATTGTGTATTCTTGGTGTTGGGTTTTATCAAATAAATTTCCCCCAAAAATGCGACTTATATATGTTTTTTTTTCCTTCTTTATTATGCATTTTCGGTAGGTGCGACTTATACTCCGAAAAATACGGTACACTTTTATTCTTTGGCTTTTAACACTACGTGAGTTGTGTGGTCCTCTGTCCTCTGTTGTCCTCTGTGTTTTTTGAAAAAAATAAATTTTGATTTTTTATTTACTGTTTTAATTGGTTTTACCCTTTAAAATTGTTTTTAATCATATTTATTTTTATATTGTTTTTATATTGGTTTTGTATCTATTTATTTTTTGTTTTTATTCAGTCATTGGTGGAGCTAAGGATAAATTTGAATATTGTTTTTAATATTGTTTTTAATATTGTTGTGCAGCACTTTGGAAACACTTTTGTTGTTTAAATGTGCTATATAAATAAAGTGGATTGGATTGGATTATTTGCAGATTATAATGATTGATTTGCAAAAAATGTTTTTTGGATCAATTAGGTGAAGTTGCATCATTTCCCACGGCACACCAGACAATATCTCACACAGCACAGTGGTTGAAAAACACTTTTGTAACAAATACATTGTGGTATTAGTGCAAAAGTGTCATGTCCAGCTGAAAAACAATAAAATGCATTGCCACTCTCCGTTTTTTATTACAAATAAAAGGTAGAATATTTACATTCGTGTAAATATACACTCTGTGTGTGTGCGTGTGTGTGTGCGTGTGTGTGTGACTCACAATAAATACGAAGAAAATAATTCAAATAAACAACTTTATGACAAGGCAGTTTGGTGCGAGAGAAGAAGGCAAAACCAAGAGTGTAAAAAAACCCGGAAAAACAAGATGGCCAACACTTTATTCATGTTCATACGTGACCTTGTGTCGTAACCAAAAGGTCGGGTGGCGACAAGGTCGTGACCTCGCTTACGGAGCTCCCAGTGTCCGTGTCGACCAGCAGGTGCGGGGGGATGTACCCCGTCTGCGGCTCGGAATCCCTCCTGTGGGGGTCGGAGGACTTGTCCTGGCAGCGCCCCCTCTTGTCCTGTCCCCGGAAGCCCCTCAGCTTGGGGCTCCAGTGTTCGCGCCACTGGAGGGCCAGCGTGGAGCGGTCGGCCACCAGGCGCCGCTCCTCGGGCGCCCAGCCCCTCTCGCCCTCGTCGGCGCCGATCAGCAAAAAGGTCCGGCCCACGTGGATTGCAGGGCAGCCGCAGGAAAGATCCCGGTCGGGGACCCACAGGGATTGGGGGCCCCTGCGGATGCGGGAGGGGGAGCCCGTGCGGAAAACGGTTTGAACGGAGATGGAGAACTGCCACCAGGGACCTGAACGCTCCATCGCTCTCACTTGCACCTTCAGGACTGAAACATAGGAAGTCAGTTGTTACACAAATAGTACAAAACCCAAAACCAGTGAAGTTGGCACGTTGTGTAAACGTTGTGTAAATGGTAAACAAAACCGATATTCAATTGAATAGACTGCAAAGACAAGATACTTAACGTTCGAACCGGAAAACGTTGTTTTTTTTGCAAATATTAGCTCATTTGGAAATTGATGCCTGCAACATGTTTCTAAAAAAAGCTGGCACAAGTTGCAAAAAAGACTGAGAAAGTTGAGGAATGCTCATCAAACACTTATTTGGAACATCCCACAGGTGTGCAGTCTAATTGGGAACAGGTGGGTGCCATGATTGGGTATAAAAGTAGATTCCATGAAATACTCAGTCATTCACAAACAAGGACGGGGCAAGGGTCACCACTTTGTCAACAAATGCGAGAGCAAATTGTTTAAGAACAATATTTCTCAACCAGCTATTGCAAGGAATTTAGGGATTTCACCATCTACGGTCCTTAATATCATCAAAAGGTTCAGAGAATCTGGAGAAATCACTGCACTTAAGCAATGATATTACGGACCTTCGATCCCTCAGGCGGTACTGCATCAAAAAGCGACACAAGTGTGTAAAGGATATCACCACATGGGCTCAGGAACACTTCAGGCGTGGCCGCCCCACTTTCATGGGGCGGTATAGCTCGGTTGGTAGAGCGGCCGTGCCAGCAACTTCAGGGTTGCAGGTTCGATCCCCGCTTCCGCCATCCTAGTCACTGCTGTTGTGTCCTTGGGCAAGACACTTTACCCACCTGCTCCTAGTGCCACCCACACTGGTTTAAATGTAACTTAGATATTGGGTTTCACTATGTAAAGCGCTTTGAGTCACTAGAGAAAAGTGCTATATAAATATAATTTCACTTCACTTCACTTCAGAAAACTACTGTCAGTAACTACAGTTGGTCGCTACATCTGTAAGTGCAAGTTAAAACTCCACTATGCAAAGCGAAAGCCATTTATCAACAACACCCAGAAACGCCGCCGGCTTAGCTGGGCCCGAGCTCATCTAAGATGGACTGATGCAAAGTGGAAAAGTGTTCTGTGGTCTGACGAGTCCACATTTCAAATTGTTTTTGGAAACTGTGGACGAGGAAAAGAACCATCCGGATTGTTATAGGTGCAAAGTTCAAAAGCCAGCATCTGTGATGGTATGGGGGTGTATTAGTGCCCAAGACATGGGTAACTTACACATCTGTGAAAGCACCATTAATCATGAAAGATACATACAGGTTTTGGAGCAACATATGTTGCCATCCAAGCAACCTTATCATGGACGCCCCTGCTTATTTCAGCAAGACAATGCCAAGCCACGTGTTACAACAGCATGGCTTCATAGTAAAAGAGTGCGGGTACTAGACTGGCCTGCCTGTAGTCCAGACCTGTCTCCCATTGAAAATGTGTGGCGCATTATGAAGCCTAAAATACCACCATGGAGACCCCCGGACTGTTGAACAACTTAAGCTGTACATCAAGCAAGAAGCTTAAAAAATGTGTCTCCTCAGTTCCCAAACGTTTACTGAGTGTTGTTAAAAGGAAAGGCCATGTAACACAGTGGTAAAAATGCCTCTGTGCCAACTTTTTTGCAAAATGTTGCTGCCATTAAATTCAAAGTTCATGATTATTTGCAAAAAAAATAAATACGTTTCTCTAGTTCGAATGTTAAGTATCTTGTCTTTGCAGTCTATTCAATTGAATATAAGTAGAAAAGTATTTGCTAATCATTGTATTCTATTTTTTTATTTACGAATTACACAATGTGCCAACTTCACCGGTTTTGGGTTTTGTAGAACAAAAGTGGTTCCAAAAAAAGACACCGACCATAGTCCTTCAGGCAGTAGGTGTCCAAGTTCATCCTCACTTTGCCCTGCGATGGCTGGCAGTGGGACACACACTCCTCATCTGTGCGCACAGCATGAACACACTCTCAGTCCAAGACGGCCGCGTCTCGTTGTCACTGTGACAACACGTTCCCTTAAGCTGCCACTAGCCGAGTTTGCAATCGATATTTGGACTATTCTTGTATTGTTTGTTGAAGAGAAACATTTTGCACGGACGCGTGAGTTCTGAGTTCAACAAGCCGGTTGAATTAGTGCAGATCAATTTGCTCACCGATGCCATGTTGAGACTGGAACATCGGCGTTGGAGCGACCTCTTGAATTCCTGCAATCAAACACAGACATGTGATGAGCTCCAGTGCATGTGTGCGTCAGTGTGTGTGTGTGTGTGTGTGTGTGGGGGGTCCTTTTTACGGTCACCAGCACACACACACAAATGTTGACTAACTGATCAAGACCAGAGCAGGACCACGTTTATGGTTGGTCGTGAAATAAAGTGCGGGCGAGAGAAGAAGTCTTGTAAAAAGTGTGTGAGAGTGCAAACATGGATCAACACGACTGGGCCAGGGACATCCCACACCAGGGGTGTCAAACGTACGGCCCGTGGGCCGGGTCAGGCCCACAAACAGGTTTTATCCGGCCCACGAGACGATTTTGGTAAGTATAAAAATTTGCTGAAATTTTTGAATGCTGTTCTAAATGTCTCCACTGGATGTCGCCATAGCAATTTTTTGTATCCCCTGCCGCGGAGTGCGCATGACTTCAGAGGGGGCGGAGTTATGTACCCTGTTAAGATAGAGCAGTGTTTTTCAACCACTGTGTCGCGGCACACTAGTGTGGTGTGAGATACAGTCTGTTGTGCCGTGGGAGATTATCTAGTTTCACCTATTTGGGTTGAAAATATTTTTTGCAAACTTGTAATTATAGACTGCAAATGATGTGTTGTTGTTGTTGAGTGTCGGTGCTATCATTAAACCAGTTAAAAGATCATACAAACCCCGTTTCCATATGAGTTGGGAAATTGTGTTAGATGTAAATATAAACAGAATACAGTGATTTGCAAATCCTTTTCAACCCATATTCAATTGAATGCACTACAAAGACAAGATATTTGATGTTCAAACTCTTTTTTTTTTTGCAAATAATAATTAACTTATAATTTCATGGCTGCAACACGTGACAAAGTAGTTGGGAAAGGGCATGTTCACCACTGTGTTACATGGCCTTTCCTTTTAACAACACTCAGTAAACGTTTGGGAACTGAGGAGACACATTTTTTAAGCTTCTCAGGTGTAATTCTTTCCCATTCTTGCTTGATGTACAGCTTAAGTTGTTCAACAGTCCGGGGGTCTCCGTTGTGGTATTTTAGGCTTCATAATGCACCACACATTTTCAATGGGAAACAGGTCTGGACTCCAGGCAGGCAAGTCTAGTACCCGCACTCTTTTACTATGAAGTCACGTTGATGCAACCCGTGGCTTGGCATTGTCTTGCTGAAATAAGCAGGGGCGTCCATGGTAACGTTGCTTGGATGGCAACATATGTTGCTCCAAAACCTGTATGTACCTTTCAGCATTAATGGCGCCTCCACAGATGTGTAAGTTACCCATGTCTTGGGCACTAATACACCCCCATACCATCACAGATGCTGGCTTTTCAACCTTGCGCCTATAACAATCCGGATGGTTCTTTTCCTCTTTGGTCCGGAGGACACAACGTCCACAGTTTCCAAAAACAATTTGAAATGTGGACTCGTCAGACCACAGGACACTTTTCCACTTTGTATCAGTCCATCTTAGATGAGCTCAGGCCCAGCGAAGCCGACAGCGTTTCTGGGTGTTGTTGATAAACGGTTTTTGCCTTGCATAGGAGAGTTTTAACTTGCACTTACAGATGTGGCGACCAACTGTAGTTACTGACAGTGGGTTTCTGAAGTGTTCCGGAGCCCATGTGGTGATATCCTTTACACACTGATGTCGCTTGTTGATGCAGTACAGCCTGAGGGATCGAAGGTCACGGGCTTAGCTGCTTACGTGCAGTGATTTCTCCAGATACTCTGAACCCTTTGATGATATTACAGACCGTAGATGGTGAAATCCCTAAATTATTTGCAATAGCTGGTTGAGAAAGGTTTTTCTTAAACTGTTCAACAATTTGCTCACGCATTTGTTGACAAAGTGGTGACCCTCGCCCCATCCTTGTTTGTGAATGACTGAGCATTTCATGGAATCTACTTTTATACCCAATCATGGCACCCACCTGTTCCCAATTTGCCTGTTCACCTGTGGGATGTTCCAAATAAGTGTTTGATGAGCATTCCTCAACTTTATCAGTATTTATTGCCACCTTTCCCAACTTCATTGTCACGTGTTGCTGCCATCAAATTCTAAAGTTAATGATTATTTGCAAAAAAAAAATTGTTTATCAGTTTGAACATCAAATATGTTGTCTTTGTAGCATATTCAACTAAATATGGGATGAAATTGATTTGCAAATCATTGTATTCCGTTTATATTTACATCTAGCACAATTTCCCAACTCATATGGAAACGGGGTTTGTACAACGTGGCAGCATTTCTTGACATCTTCGAGTAAAGACCATTGTTAAACTTGCCAACGCTACATTATTATGTTTATATGGAGGAAAAGCGGACGCCTGGACAGCATGCAGCTGTTAAGGGGTGAAGGTTTCAGGTGAGAGAGGACGCTAAAGGCAGTGCCTTTAAGGCTGCCCGGGTGGAAATCGGGAGAAATTTGGGAGAATGGATGCCCCGGGAGATTTTCGGGAGGGGCACTGAAATTCTTGCCAACCTTGAGACCTCCGATTTCGGGAGGTGTGGGGCGTGGTCGGGGGTGGGGCGGGGGCATGGTTGGGGGCGGGGGGCGTGGTTGGGGGCGTGGTTAAGAGGGGAGGAGTATATTTACAGCTAGAATTCACCAAGTCAAGTATTTCATATATATATATATATATTAGAGATGCGCGGATAGGCAATTATTTCATCCGCAACCGCATCAGAAAGTCGTCAACCATCCGCAATCCACCCGATCTAACATTTGATCAGAACCGCATCCGCCCGCACCCGCCCGTTGTTATATATCTAATATAGACGATGCAAGGCATTAGTGAGGTTATAAAGCTTTTGCCTGTTAAAGAAAGGAGACTGATCCAATGCAGCACAGACATTTGCGTGCCACGCTGTCACGACCCAGACGCACACCAGTGCGCAATCATATGTGAGCCGCGCTGAGCGCACCTCCAAGCGCGTCTCGCTGCCGGCGACGGCCGGGTATATGGGCCCGACGCTCCAGCGCCATCCATTTTCAGGGCTAGTTGATTCGGCAGGTGGGTTGTTACACACTCCTTAGCGGGTTCCAACTTCCATGGCCACCGTCCTAGCTGCTGTCTATATCAACCAGGTGAGCCCCACCCCTTTCGTGAGCGCACTGCGCGCGGAGTGACCCCTGTTACGCGCCCCCGGCAACAGGGGTGGCGGGCAGGTAAGCTGCGCGGGCGGAGCGCGCGGAGTGACCCCTGTTACGAGCCCCCGGCCACGGGGGTGGCGGGCAGGTAAGCTGCTTACCTGCTGCGCGTGACGCCGGCCGCGGCGAAGGCGGACGAGGCGGACGAGGCGGGGTGTCGGTGCGGTGGGCGCGGTGGTGACCCTGGACGTGCGTCGGGCCCTTCTCGCGGATCGCCTCAGCTACGGCTCCCGGTGGGGCCCTCTCGGGGGAAGGGGCCTCGGTCCCGGACCCCGGCGAGGCGTCCCTTCTCCGCTCCGTAAAAGTGTCCATCTCTTTTTCTTTTTTTTTCTTCTGTTGTGGCATATGCTGCAGGTGCCTGCTCGTTTTTCGTATGTGGGTAACAACATTTAACTATGTATATATATTTCCGAATTGGTTTAACTGCCACCCGCCTGAATCTATTTAAAATCTAATTTTTTTTTATTTCAACCACCCGACCCGACCCGACCCGCGGATAAAATCTAATTTTTTTTAATTTCATCCGCCCGATCCGCGGATAATCCGCGGACTCCGCGGTTGTGCCCGCAAACCGCACATCTCTAATATATATATATATACATTTATATATATATATATATATATATATATATATATATATATATATATATATATATATATATATATATATATATATATATATATAAATACATCCTGAAAATATGCAAACAAAACTGTGTTTAGATAATTGATACTTCAAACTTGCATAAATAATTCTTAAGGAATATAACATAACTTGGCTTCTGAGAGCTTCAAAATGTAATGAATAAAATGCTAAAGTTGTTGATAAACAACCAATTATTTTAATAATTTTTAAATATGGTCATTTTAAATGAATTATTATGATCATTTAAAATTAAATATTTCAAATATGTTTATTTTAATGTACAATTCTATGGCTGGATGTAATAAGGAGTCAGAAAAAATACAAATAAAAATACAATTAATTTTGATGTTTTTAGCAAAATATGGTAGAAATGTATTTAGTTTAAAAAAAAAATATATATATATATATATATGTATATATATATATATATATATATATATATATATATATATATATATATATATATATATATATTCATTTTTAGGTAAGATAATCATAATAATACAATTTATCTCTAGTCTGGATGATTTAGTTCTTGTCACCCTGTTGTCCTCCCGTCTCTTCCCCAAAGATGGCTCCATGAGCTGGGCAAACGCCTGGAGATGCCCTACGTCAACAACACAGTCGGCGGCCCGTTGGTGCGCAGCTCGTACATCGTCGCCCTCTACTTCACCCTCAGCAGCCTGACCAGCGTCGGCTTTGACAACGTATGCACCAACACGGATGCTGAGAAGATCTTCTCCATCTGCACCATGCTCATCGACGGTATGCCGGACGCCTCGTATGGAATAACGTGATTGGGCAGACACGCTGTTTATATCGTGGGAAAGCGGACGTGAAAAAAGGCTGTCCTCACTCAGGTCCGCATGGAGCTGGAGGGGGCGTGGCCTCCAGCTCCGGCTGAAAATCGGGAGAGGCGCTGAATTTCGGGAGTCTCACGGAAAATTTGGGAGGGTTGGCAAATATGCTGAGGACACATTATCTGGGCGCACATGAACATGCTGAAATAACATGTATCCCTTACTAAATTCATGTGTGATTCATGAAATGAGTCCAAATTCACAAGTTTTGTTGTGGATGATCCTAATAAACCACATGATGTTAGTGCATCACTTGGGGAAAATGAGTAAAATGAGCCTGCCGATATTATTAGCTGATAAATGCGTTAAAATGTAATATCGGAAATTATCGGTATCGTTTTTTTTTTTTATCGGTATCGTTTTTGTTTTTTTAATTTAAATTAAATCAACATAAAAAACACAAGATACACTTACAATTAGTGCACCAACCCAAAAAACCTCCCTCCACCGTTTACACTCATTTACACTCATTCACACAAAAGGGTTGTTTCTTTCTGTTATTAATATTCTGGTTCCTACATTATATATCAATATATATCAATACAGTCTGCAAGGGATACAGTCCGTAAGCACACATGATTGTGCGTGCTGCTGGTCCACTAATAGTACTAACCTTTAACAGTTAATTTGACTCATTTTCATTAATTACTAGTTTCTATGTACCGTATTTTTCGGGGTAAAAGTCGCACCTGCCGAAAATGCATAATAAAGAAGGAAAAAAACATTATGCAACTTTCATAAACTATGAAAAAAACTGCGACTTATAGCCCGAAAAATACGGTAACTGTTTTTATATTGTTTTACTTTCTTTTTTATTCAAGAAAATGTTTTTAATTTGTTTATATTATTTTATTAATTTAAAAAAAAAAGGACCTTATCTTCACCATACCTGGTTGTCCAAATTAGGCATAATAATGTGTTAATTCCGCGACTGCATACATCTGTTGATATCGGTATCGGTTGATATCGGTATCGGTAATTCAAGAGTTGGACAATATCGGATATCGGCAAAAAGCCATTATCGGACATCCCTAGTAAATTAAATTAATAACAAGCTGTAATTTGATTTAATGAGAGCATTTTAAAACTCTGCCAGACTCACACCTGTTTGACTGATGAACATTATCACATCATTTATTCAGAAATGATAAATCACGACAAATGAAGATAGACATGTAAGTGTAAAAAAAACCAAACACATTATGATTTGTATGTTTTCAGATTGTGCTTGCTCTATTTTTAAACAAAGGAAACAATCGGAAGTTGTCTTTATTTTTAAGTTATCATGACATGATTTTGCCAGTCCGGCCCACTTGGGAATAGATTTTTCCTCTATGTGGCCCCTGAGCTAAAATGAGTTTGACACGCCTGTCCTACACGCCTCTGCCCAGCCGATGAACCCCCCAGCCCCCCCACCGCTAGACCCGCCCCTCAAAATGTATAGTTTGGCTCGAATTGCACAAATCCGACATTGTTTGGCGCATACTGTGAGGTTTCTGCGGGACATGACAAGCTAACAGATGCTATACTTAGCCGGAGACGCTGCTGGCAGTCAAAGCAAACAAGCTTTTCTTTCACTCAGCTCTTTCACTGTCAAGAGTTATGAGTCTGCCGGGCCGGTTTTGAGCAGCGCGACAGGTGCTGAGATCAAACACGGACAAGCATGCGGCATCTCAGAGGTGTGGACGACTTACGGACGCAGGGGCGCAGCGGCGACGTGCCCTGCTTGTAGCCCGGGGCGCAGCGGTTGCACCTGAGGCCCGTCACTCCTTGCCGGCACAGGCACTGACCCGACGTGTGGTTGCACCAGCGGCCCACCGCCCCCAAAGGATGGCACTGGCACGCTGCAGGAGAAGAATTAGGGGTTAAAATGGAACACAACTTACAACTACAGTGGTGAAGAATGATTTGTCCTGGAGACTTCTGTGGGTTTTGTTCCGAATGCTTAAATGTGAGCAAACATTGGAGTAATTATTAGAGCAGTGGTTCTTAACCTTGTTGGAGGTACCGAACCCCACCAATTTCATGTGCGCATTCACCGAACCCTTCTTTAGTGAAATATAAAATGTTTTGTTTTTTTAAATTCAAGACAAAGTTATATGTTTTTGGTAACACTTTAGTATGGGGAACATATTCTAAGTAACAAAGTTTTAATTTAGAGGTTTTTTTAACACTAGGGGAACGTATTCTACAAACCCCGTTTCCATATGAGTTGGGAAATTGTGTTAGATGTAAATATAAACGGAATGCAATGATTTGCAAATCCTTTTCAACCCAAATTCAGTTGAATATGCTACAAAGCGAACTTATTTGATGTTCAAACTTTTTTTTTTTTGCAAATAATCCTTTACTTTAGAATTTGATGCCAGCAACACGTGACAACGAAGTTGGGAAAGGTGGCAATAAATACTGATAAAGTTGAGGAATGCTCATCAAACACTTATTTGGAACATCCCACAGGTGAACAGGCAAATTGGGAACAGGTGGGTGCCATGATTGGGTATAAAAGTAGAGTCCATGAAATGCTCAGTCATTCACAAACAAGGATGGGGCAAGGGTCACCACTTTGTCAACAAATGCGTGAGCAAATTGTTGAACAGTTTAAGAAAAACCTTTCTCAACCAGCTATTGCAAGGAATTTTGGGATTTCACCATCTACGGTCCGTAATATCATCAAAGGGTTCAGAGAATCTGGAGAAATCACTGCACGTAAGCAGCTAAGCCCGTGACCTTCGTTTCCTCAGGCTGTACTGCATCAACAAGCGACATCAGTGTGTAAAGGATATCACCACATTGACTCAGGAACACTTCAGAAAGCCACTGTCAGTAACTACAGTTGGTTGCTATATCTGTAAGTTCAAGTTAAAACTCTCCTATGCAAAGCGAAAACCGTTTATCAACAACACCCAGAAACGCCGTCGGCTTCGCTGGGCCTGAGCTCATCTAAGATGGACTGATACAAAGTGGGAAAGTGTTCTGGGGTCTGACGAGTCCACATTTCAAATTGTTGTTGTTGTCTTTTATTAGTAAGTAAGCAAACAAAGGCTCCTAATTAGTCTGCTGACGTATGCAGTAACATATTGTGTCATTTCTCATTCTATTATTTTGTCAACATTATTAAGGACAAGTGGTAGAAAATGAATTATTAATCTACTTGTTCATTTACTGTTAATATCTGCTTACTTTCTCTTTTAACATGTTCTATCTACACTTCTGTTAAAACGTAATAATCACTTATTCTTCTGTTGTTTGGATACTTTACATTAGTTTTGGATGATACCACAAACTTAGGTATCAATCAGATACCAAGTAGTTACAGGATCATATATTGGTCATATTCAAAGTCCTCATGTGTCCAGGGACATATTTTTCGGGGTTTATAAACAAAATATTTTTTTTTTTTTAAAGTAAGAAGATGCTGTGATGCCAAAACATATCAATGTAATCATAGTAGTATCGACTAGATACACTCCTGTACTTGGCATCATTACAGTGGATGTTAGGTGTAGATTCACCAATGGCGTTTGTTTACATTTTGACGCCGGTGAGAATAGCATGTTCAGCTATTCCACATCCTGCAGGGATGACACTTGTAAGAAACGTACTTTATTTGTCGCCGTGGAAACAAGGATTAGTGATTTAGAAGTAGCTAAAACACTGCCGACTGCGGATGGACTAGCTAGCCATGTCTTAAAGCGCCTCTTCCTGAGGGTGTTTCAGTGTTATAACTTCACCTTTATAGTCAGTTTTTAAGCCAAAATGCGTCAGTTTTCCCTTTTCTGTCTACACACTGTGTCTGCTTGTAAGTACTCCGTCTGCTCGTAAACCAGCAATGACACGACGTGACGATGACGGGGGAGCGGGGGCGTGGGGGACTGGTACTTTTTAGAGGCGGTATAGTACCGAATATGATTCATTAGTATCGCGGTACTATACTACAAACCCCGTTTCCATATGAGTTGGGAAATTGTATTAGATGTAAATATAAACGGAATACAATGCTTTGCAAGTCCTTTTCAACCCATATTCAATTGAATGCACTACAAAGACAAGATATTTGATGTTCAAACACTTTATTTTTTTTTTGTAAATAATAATTAACTTAGAATTTCATGGCTGCAACACGTGCCAAAGTAGTTGGGAAAGGGCATGTTCACCACTGTGTTACATCACCTTTTCTTTAAAAAAATAAAATGTTTCCTTGGGTTCAAATCAGTTTGAACATCAAATATGTTGTCTTTGTAGCATATTCAACTGAATATAGGTTGAAAATGATTTGCAAATCATTGTATTCCGTTTATATTTACATCAAACACAATTTCCCAACTCATGGAAACGGGGTTTGTAATACCGGTATACCGTACAACCCTAGTATAGACACATTTTCATCCTTTTGTGTGCAGCGGCGGGAGTCAGCTGACACAAACAAGTGTGTGCGACGTCCTCCAGCGCCACATTTGACTGCCGCTGTCTGAGTCCAGAACGTTTAGGACATGTGAGCAGTCCGAGGTCACGGATCACGCGGAATGTCGAGCAGTGGTTATGACAGGGATGCATGTGCAAGCTTGTTGTTTTGCGCTAACAGGAATTGATCACTGTCACGGCGCCACACATGTTGGGTTTGAAAGAAATGCAGGAAATGTAAGTTATTGACAATACAAACCCCAAAACCAATGAAGTTGGCACGTTGTGTAAATGGTAAATAAAAACAGAATACAATGATTTGCAAATAATTTTCAACCTATATTCAATTTAAAAGACTGCAAAGACAACATTTTTTTGCAAATAGTAGCTCATTTGGAATTTGATGCCTGCAACATGTTTGATAAAAAGCTGGCACAAGTGGCAAAAAAGACTGACAAATTTGATGAAAGCTCATCAAACACTTATTTGGAACATCCCACAGGTGAACAGGCTCATTGGGAACAGGTGGGTGCCATGATTGGGTATAAAAGCAGCTTCCATGAAATGCTCAGTCATTCACAAACAAGGATGGGGTGAGGGTCACCACTTTATGAACAAATGCGTGAGCAAATGGTTGAACAGTTTAAGAACAACATTTCTCACCAAGCTATTGCAAGGAATTTAGGGATTTCACCATCTACGGTCCGTAATATCATCAAAAGGTTCAGAGACTCTGGAGAAATCACTGCATGTAAGCTATGATATTATGGACCTTTGATCCCTCAGGCGGTACTGCATCAAAAAGCGACATCAGTGTGTAAAAGATATCACCACATTGGCTCAGGAACACTTCAGAAAACCACTGTCAGTAACTACAGTTGGTCGCTACATCTGTAAGTGCAAGTTAAAACTCTCCTATGCAAGGCGAAAACCGTTTATCAACAACACCCAGAAACGCCGTCGGCTTTGCTGGGCCTGAGCTCATCTAAGATGGACTGATGCAAAGTGGAAAAGTGTTCTGTGGTCTGACGAGTCCACATTTCAAATTGCTTTTGGAAACTGTAGACGTCGTGTCCTCTGGAACAAAGAGGAAAATAACCATCCGGAATGTTCTAGGCGCAAAGTTCAAAAGCCAGCATATGTGATGGCATGGGGGTGTATTAGGGCCCAAGGCATGGGTAACTTACACATCTGTGAAGGCACCATTAATGCTGAAAGGTACATACAGGTTTTGGAGCAACATATGTTGCCATCCTAGCAAGGTCTTTTTCATGGACGCCCCTGCTTATTTCAGCAATACAATTCCAAGCCACATTCTGCACATGTTACAACAGCAGGGCTTCATAGTAAAAGTTTGCGGGTACTGGACTGGCCTGCTTGTAGTCCAGACCTGTCTCCCATTGAAAATGTGTGGTACATTATGAAGCCTAAAATACCACAACGGAGACCCTTGGACTGTTGAACAACTTAAGCTGTACATCAAGCAAGAATGGGAAAGAATTCCACCTTGGAAGCTTCAAAAATTGGTCTCCTCAGGTCCCAAACGTTTACTGAGTGTTGTTAAAAGGAAAGGCCATGTAACAGTGTTAAAAATGCCCCTGTGCCAACTTTTTTTGCAATGTGTTGCTGCCATTAAATTATAAGTTAATGATTATTTGCAAAAACACACACACACACACGCACACACACACACACACACACACACACACACACACACACACACACACACACACACACACACACACACACACACACACACACACACACAGGTCATGACTGACATTGGCAGGCCTTGCGGTGGTGCAGCGGTTTACTCTGGTCCCGTGTGTACCCATTCTGGCAGTACTGGCAGTGGCGCCCGGCGGTGTGGTGGCGACACTTGAGGCAGACGCCCCCACTGCGCCGCCCGGACTGCTGGAAGACCTCCATGCTAAAGCGACACTTGCTGGAGTGGCCGTTACATTCGCAGGCTGGTGGGGGAAAGAACAGAAACCTTCATTTAATCGGGGTGGTTATTGAACCTTAATGGTCATACGACAGTGAAAGTCTCTTGATGTGTTTTTTTTTTTTGCATGATGGCATTTGCTGCCAGTGGGCATCATCCAGTGGCGTTATCACTTAGTCTAATATGTCAGTGCAGAACTCATGTGGTTTACACTTACTAAGGGTGTAACGGTACACTAAAATTTCGGTTCGGTACGCATCTAGGTTTAGAGGTCACGGTTCGGTTCATTTTCGGTATAGTAAGAAAACAACAAAATATACATTTTTTTGGTTATTTATTTACCAAATTTGTAAACAATGGCATAACATACATATACACACAGGGTCCATTGCCAGGGTTAATGTGGTCAACATATATAAAATAAAAACTGAATAAGATAAGGCTCAGAATGGTTTCTTAAAGGCCTATTGAAACCCACTACTACCGACCTCGCAGTCTGATATGTATCAATGATGAAATCTTCACATTGCAACACATGCCAATACGGCCGGGTTAGCTTACTAAAGTGCAATTTTAAATTTCGCGTGAAATATCCTGCTGAAAACGTCTCGGTATGATGACGTCTGCGCGTGACGTCACGGATTGTAGAGGACATTTTGGGACAGCATGGTGGCCACCTATTAAGTCGTCTGTTTTAATCGCACAATTCTGGACATCTGTGTTGGTGAATCTTTTGCAATTTGTTCGATGAACAATGGAGACAGCAAAGAAGAAAGATGTAGGTGGGAAGCGGTGTATTGCGGCAGGTGTTGTGCCGGATAACGCGTGTGTTGTGCAGGTGTTTGAGTTGTATTGGCGGGTTTAATGGACGGGAGGGGGGAGGTGTTTGTTATGCGGGATTAATTTGTGGCATATTAAATATAAGCCTGGTTGTGTTGTGGCTAATAGAGTATATATATGTCTTGTGTTTATTTACTGTTTTAGTCATTCCCAGCTGAATATCAGGTCCCACCCGCCTCTCACAGCATCTTCCCTATCTGAATCGCTCCCACTAGTGTACCAACCCAAAAAACCTACCTCCCCCATTTACACTCATTCACACTCATTCACACAAAAGGGTTGTTTCTTTCTGTTATTGATATTCTGGTTCCTACATTATATATCAATATATATCAATACAGTCTGCAAGGGATACAGTCCGTAAGCACACATGAATGTGCGTGCTGCTGGTCCACTAATAGTACTAACATTTAACAGTTAATTTTACTCATTTTCATTAATTACTAGTTTCTATGTAACTGTTTTTATATTTTTTTACTTTCTTTTTTATTCAAGAAAATGTTTTTAATTTATTTATCTTATTTTTTTTATTTTTAAAAAGGACCTTATCTTCACCATACCTGGTTGTCCAAATTAGGCATAATAATGTGTTAATTCCACGACTGTATGTATCAGTATCGGTTGATATCGGTATCGGTAATTAAGGGTTTGGTCAATATCGGAATATCGGATATCGGCAAAAAGCCATTATCGGACATCCCTAGTTAGCATGTTTGACGTGTTGCCAGAAGCATACCCTACCGCTGCTGAACAATGTCGGCAAACCGCTTTCGCTTTGTTGTCGTAGCCTGGTCGCTGCTAGCGTGCCATGAGTTGCGCCTCGGTGGGCATTTTTTACATAACGTGCGGTAGGCTACTTCGTATGTCCGTGTGGAAACTCATTCGGTACACCTCCGAACCAAACCGAAACCCCCGTAAGGTTCAATACAAATACACGTACCATTACACCCTTAACACTTACAGTGCCAACTCATCCGTGCTAATAATGCTGAATGAGCAGTTTCCTGATCCTTGCTTAAAGGAGAGTTACGTTTTCATTTTCAATTTCTCATACACTCCAAGCCATTATTAAAGTTTAACCATAATATTCTAAAGTTAGGGCACTTTTGGAAGTTGATTTCCGATACACTTCCTCTTTCTGAGTTTTAAAACAAACGTGTTACCGTTTTTTTCGGACTATAAGGCACACTTATATCCTTTCATTTCTCAAAACTCGACAGTGCGCCTTATAACCCGGTGCGCCTAATCTACGGAATCATTTTAGTTGTGCTATTTTATTTGGTACATTATGTAATGATAAGTGTGACCAGCAGATGACAGTCACACATAAGAGATACAGGTAGACTGCAATATGACTCAAGTAAACAACACCAACATGTTATATGTTCCATTGAAAATTTAGCACAGTACACACGGCGCTCAAAAATCTATCAAAATGTTTTAGTACGACTTTGGTAAACTATGAAGCCGCACCGCTTGATGGATTGTACTGTGCTTCAACATACGAGTATTATTATGGTGTGTGTATAAGGTAAGACATAATATCTGGCCTTTTGTTTCTCATATTATGCAAAAGCAACTTTTCTTACCTTCTGGTACTTGCTGATCTGTATTTGGGATCTGCATAAATCCTGAAAATGTTTGCGTGTCCGCCTTCGTAGTCCGTGCCGACACCGTAGTCGATAAGCTTCTTCTTTTTGTCTATCTTCTTGTTATGGATTATTCATCCTCCGCTGTTGCCATTTCTATTATAAAGTAGTGTAAAGTTCTTACTTACATCTGTCAGTAAACTCGCCATTAAAGCGCTAAAACATACCGGTGTAGTGAGTTTACATTATTCACCCAAGGATCTTTAGTTATTAGAGAGTTCCGGTCGAACGTTTTTTCACGGGACACATTTCCGGCGTTGTTGTTGCACTAGTGAGCCACGGATGAGGAGATGCTGCTCCGTTATTGATTGAAGTAAAGTCTGAATGTCATTAAAACAGTTAGCTCCATCTTTTGACACTTCTTCCACTCCCGTCCTTGCACGCAACACCGCTACAACAAAGATGAAGGGGAAAAGACGCTGTCGAAGGTGAGCCACGTAAATAAGACCGCCCACAAAACGGCGCATCCTGAAGCGACTGTCAGAAAGCGGCTTGAAGATGATCTGTAAAACATAATCTATGCAACATTTTGACCAAAGAACCACCATTACATGTTATGTAGACCACAAAGAAGTGTTTTCCATTTAGACATTTTTTTTAATAATATGACCCTTTTAATGCGCCTTATAATCTGGTCCGCCTTTTGTATAAAATTAGACCTGACTAGACCCGCTCATCGGCAGTGTGTCTTATAATCCGATGCGCCCTATGGTCAGGAAAATACAGTACTTATTTTACAACATATCTGGTGCCTTTTGGGGGTTACCCAATGTTTTGATATCACATTTAGTCCAGGTGTAATGCATGATGTCATAATATTTAGTTAGTTAAGTCGAGGACTCACCCACGCAAGGGTTGGGTTGCATGGGAGTGGCCCGATGCCAGGGTCGGTCGAAGTAGAAATCCTCGCACACGTCGCAATTCGGGCCCGCCGTGTGATGCTCGCACACGCACGAGGCTCGACCGGAGTCGTCACGGCGACAATTTGACGCGTGTCCATTGCACTTGCACCTCCCGCCCACCTGCAGGTCCGACAGGGCCAGAAGCTTGGGGGCGGTGGGGGTTGGAGGCAGCACCGGTAGATTCCTGGAGCTTTGCAGGTCGCTGTCCTGGTTGTTGCTGCGCTTCCTCAGTTCTTTTCCCGCCCTTTGGTGGCCCTCCACCCTCCAGGTGCAGTCGCCTTTGGGGCAAAGCAGCCAGGGGTCGCTTTCCTTCTTGCGGCTGAGCTTTCGAGCCGTCGTGGCTTTCTTTGACGTCACAGTTGAGGTGAAAGCTTCGCCGTTCTCCTTGCTGGTCACATTGTGTCCATCTTCATCTCGATGCGAGCTCTTGCGATGTCCCCTTTTTTGGTGTTTGTCTGTTTTCTTCTGCGTCATCATATCTGACTTTGTTGTGGAAAAACTGTTGTCAGAACCAAATCTCCTACTCAGGATGTCCGTCCCTAGTTCTTCTTCAGTCCAGCCATCTGAGCCCTGTTTTGTCTTTTGGTGGAAGACTACACGGATGTCTGTGGCCGTCACCCAGTCCTGCAAGGTGGGACTATAGTCAAAATCAGGAGAGGACGGGCGTCCATCGAGAGCTGAGAACGCCAGAACCATGCCGCCTCGCTGTCTTTGCAGAGGCCGTGGATCTGAGCACAGCGGTTCGGTCTCCTGGTGCCGTGTCTGAGCCACCGTCTGGGAGGGAAGCCCAAAGTCCCCAAAGCAGTCACTGGAGTAGTGTTGCATGGGCCTCCAAGTGCGCCCGTAGTCCATGGACTTGAGGACGGAGATGGAGATGGGGTCCGATGGCTCGCCATGATGGCAGAACTGCAGACTGATGTATGTGATTTCAAAGCGGCGTCCCAGGGGCACAGTGAGGACCCAGTCCCCTCTCTCCGAACCGCCTTGAGCCTGCCAGCAGGTGAGGTTGTGCGGATTGTGCAGGTCCGTCAAGGCGCTGACGTTGCGGCCGAAATCCAAGCTTGGGAGCGAACGGCTGGCGTTGACGGCCACCCCGTAGGCGGCGTTGATGAACTCGGACAGACAGTGGCGAGGACGGCCGTCCAGGTGGTAGCACGGGTCCTGGGGCGAGGTCCAGCTCAGCAGGGCGTGGGACAGCGATGAGAAAATCAGAGGCGGCGGGAGGGAGTGAAGAAGGAGCAGGAAAACGAGGAAGGGAGGAGTGGAGGGGGGAAAGGAGGATAACATCATGTCATCCAGCCTGTGGAGGACAATAAAGAGAGTTTTATCACAGTAAAGGTTACAGTTAAATGAAAGACATTGATGGCGTGTATCATTTGTGTAAGTATCGGATCGATGCTGTTTGATATTTTTCAGTTCTCTTCAGTGGTGTGCCCCAGCAAGGCCTTCTCTGCTGGCCTAACATAACCAGAAATCATGATCATAATGAAAAACAAAAGTAATTTTTTATTTACTTTCCCTAAATATCTAAAAGTATTCATATTCTCTTCATGTCATATGATGCTCCTTACAGCGCTGTTGTTTTTTCTGTCGTCTGTGCACTTTAAGTGAACGGGCACATACAGTTGATAGACAATTGCGATAGCCAATCAGATCACGATCAATAAGGCCTTCAAGATGGCCTCACGTTGAACGTGACATTTACGCGTCGTGATTGGATACTCACCGGGACCGTTAGCAGATGAATTTGAGAACACATAGGGTTGATAGACAGTTGCGATAGCCAATCAGATTACAAGTTGTTGACAGTAGCCTCTCTAAGTAGCCTGTGATTGGATACTCACTTGTTATTCTTGCTAAGTTGCAACTTAGCAGGAAGCAGGAAGTGTTGACCCACAAAGAAGGAGAACAAAACGTTTGCAAGGCCATTTTTGTCATGACTTGGACTGTGGGGTGGTTTGTTCTCCCGAGGTGCAAATGATTTGGACCATACGTGGCGTGAAGGGGAGTACATGATTTATTTTAACACTATAACTACAAAAAAGAAGCAAACAAAAGGTGCGCACAAGGGCGGAAGTACAAAACTTGACTATAAACACAAAACTTGCACAACGGCAGAAACTATGAACAATGAAACAAAACTTGCAAACTATGGCATGAATCAAGAAAACTTACTTGGACATGGCATGAAGTGCGCAGAGGTAAACAGAGTGTGACAGGGGTATGAATGCGGATGTCGCCAGGAAGACAAACTGAAAACAATGAACTTAAATACTACAGACATGATTAGTGAAAACAGGTGCGTGACTCAAAACGTGAAACAGGTGCGTGACGTGACAGGTGAAAACTAATGGTTGCTATGGTGACAAAACAAACAAAAGTGCACAAAAAGTCCAAAAACAAAACCGAACATGACTAAAACAAAACATGATCACACAGACATGACAATTTTCAAGAAGGATATTTAAAGAGAAACTACATCCTGTGAGACGACGTCGGTGATAAAATGGGGAAATGCCCGTCATTTCCACTCGAATCGACGAGGGGTACCACTGGCTTATACGGCATCTCAAATTGTGAGTTCAAATATTACATTTCTTTATTTTTTCACATTTAATATTTTTTTTGTCATTTTAATTTTGACAATACCACATAAGTATTTATTTATATATATATATATATATATATATATATATATATATATATATATATATATATATATATATATATATATATATATATATATATATATATATATATATATGTATATATATATATATATATATATATATATATATTTATTTTATATACAGTATATATTATATATATTTTTTATATATATTTATTTATTTATATATTGCTTTTTTATCCAGCACTACCATGAGCTTATGTAGCGAAATTTCGTTCTTATCTGTGCTGTAAAGTTCAAATTTGAATGACAATAAAAAGGAAGTCTAAGTCTAAGTCTAAGATATGTTTTAATTGCTGATGTGGGTTTATTGATTTTTAAATACGCCAGAAAATAATCCGTTATGTACACTGTTGAGGTGATTCAATGCACAGTCGTGTGTAAATGTGTTCCTGTATAGTATTTCTCCAGCAACGATCATGTGGTGACATAAATGATGGTATTTTGAGAGGTAATCGTTGAAGTCGGACATCACTGAAGGCCTAGGTGGGAAACGCACGGCCCACCACTGGTTCTCTTCTATGTTTATTTTCACTATTATCTGTATGTTTTATCCACCCATCCATCCCATTTTCTACTGCTTGTCCCTTTTGGGGTCGCGGGGGGTGCTAGAGCCTATCTCAGCTGCATTCGGGCGGAAGGCGGGGTACAACCTGGACAAGTCGCCACCTCATCGCAGGGCCAACACAGATAGACAGACAACATTCACACACTAGGGCCAATTTAGTATTTCCAATAAACTTCTCCCCAGGTGCATGTTTTTGGAGGGAACCCACACAGTCACGGGGAGAACATGCAAACTCCACACAGAAAGATCCCGAGCACGGGATTGAACCCAGGACTACTCAGGACCTTCGTATTGTGAGGCAGAACTCCTGTTCCACCGTGCTGCCCCTGTATGTTTTGTGTTGTTCAAAAATATACATATAATTATTACACATTATAGCAGTGTTTTTCAACCTTTTTTGAGCCAAGGCACATTTATTTTAATTTAAAAAATCCCACAACAGAAAATGTTAACAAATGACACTCCGTAGCATATATTGACAAAATATGACGCAATTGCACCACTAATTCTCCAAGAATTTAGCGTCCTCTCTCACCTGAAACCTTCACCCCTTAACAGCCGCATGCTGTCCAGGCGTCCACTTTTCCTCCATATAAACAGCGTGCCGGCCCAGTCACATAATAATGTAGCGTTGGACGGGTTTAACAATGGTCTTTACTCGAAGATGTCAAGAAATGCTGCCACGTTGTACAAACCTCGTTTCCATATGCATTGGGAAATTGTGTTAGATGTAAATATAAACGGAATACAATGATTTGCAAATTATTTTCAACCCATATTCAGTTGAATATGCTACAAAGACAACATATTTGATGTTCAAACTGATAAACAATTTTTTTTTTTGCAAATAATCATTAACTTTAGAATTTGAGGCCAGCAACACGTGACAAAGAAGTTGGGAAAGGTGGCAATAAATACTGGTAAAGTTGAGGAATGCTCATCAAACACTTATTTGGAACATCCCACAGGTGAACAGGCAAATTGGGAACAGGTGGGTGCCATGATTGGGTATAAAAGTAGATTCCATGAAATGCTCAGTCATTCACAAACAAGGATGGGGCGAGGGTCACCACTTTGTCAACAAATGCGTGAGCAAATTGTTGAACAGTTTAAGAAAAACCTTATATATATATATATATATATATATATATATATATATATATATATATATATATATATATTTATGTATATCTTCCGAGCGCGATGATGTCACGTTATCAATGGGAAAATGCTTTTTTAGACAATATGATTTGCCTGAGTGGCGAGGAGACACCGCGGTAGAAAATTGATTAGAAATGACTTTTTTTTTATTTTATATAATTAAAATGTTTTAATTTTTTCTTTCACTTGGGACTTCCCGCGGGCCATATTTTGGATGCTGGTGGGCCGGATTGGGCCGTAGTTTGGGGACCCCTGCTTTACTTCATGCGATCAATCACAAATAACAGTGCATTGATTATATATAAAAGGAGATGAATCGGGCAATTTGTTCCTGTATGACATTCTGACAATTGAATTGCATGTTTGTCAAAATATTGGGGTCTTTTTTAACGGTAACTTAAATTATGCAAGGAAATTATTCACTGCACATTGATCACGATTCATCCAAATTAGAAAGTGTGGTGATTTTAAAATACTTACAGCACTAATCAATATGTTATGGAATTAATAGGTTTGTTGTTAAAAAAAAATAATGTTTTTTTTTCCAGCATAAAATATTCTTATTCTGATTATAACTATGATCAATGAATTACAGGCAAAATCTGTAAATCATTCAATGATCCTGAATTATTTTAATGGGTATCTGTACTGATAACACTCCCTCTGTATTAAAGGGGAATTGCACTTTTTTTTTTGGAATATTACCTTTACTTCACACTTCTTATGAGAGAAAAGAACACATATTTTATTGTATTGTAACTCATAAAGGAACGTAAATAAAAGTCTGCTTACAGTGGAGCCAATTAGAGCCATGACGTCATTGCGTCTATTGCGTTTATTCCAACCATAAAACCCAGTAAATAACCATCTAAAAAACGCCAATAATACTCCATCTACATTTTGTGACCTAAAGAATGATCAACTATTAGTGATTTTGTTATTATAAGTGCAAACATTAAAGACTTACATTTATGCTGCTGTATTGACATAATCAGCTGGTGAGCTGCTTTCTCGCCTCTGAGCGCCAGAAAGTTAATTCTAGATTATAAATTAAGATTCTCATCTTGATAGTCAAATGATGTGGACTTCAACTGAGAAAATGGTCAATTTCGACAGCCAATTTAGACCCGGAGATGGCAAGAAAGACATGCAAAAGACACTTGGTTCCACTCCCCTTTTTGGTTCCTTTGTGAAGATTATGAGTCATTTTTCAACCAAACGGTAATATTTCAACATCCCAGTGAGAGAAGAAATTGTACAGTAAGTGATGTTATATAATGTTTGTTGGCTCTCATATTGATTTTTACCGATAAATTTGAGTTTTTTGTTGCAGACGATTTAGAAAATTAAAAAAAATCTATGTTTTTCTCTTCTTTCTCCGGCATGGTTTTTTTCCACCTTAGCTTTCTTAGCCCTCCCCCTTATTTCCTTAGGGTCCACACATATATATATACATATATATATATATATACATATATATATATATATATATATATATATATATATATATATATATATACATATATATATATATATACATATATATATATATATAAATACATATATATATACACATACATATATATATATATATACATATATATATATACACACACACATATATATATATATATATATATATATATATATATATATATATATATATATATATATATATATATATATATACATATATATATATATGAAATAAAAACAATTTAAAAAAAAATATATATATATGTATATACACAATTGGGTTTTTTTGTATTTTTTTTTTAAACTTGGGACTTCCCGCGGGCCGTAGTTTGGGGACCTCTGGTTTATAGGGTTAGGCCAAATAAGTGCTCAACTTCAGCTTAAACCCTTTCGGTCTGTAAAATTGTCAATTTATGGATGTGAAACTGTTTGTTTATTTTGCTTGTTTATTTTGTTGACCACTGAAATAATAAACTAAACCAACAAATAAAAAAAGAAAAAGATAAGTGTGTTTGTTTTACATGAAGATTGTGAATTATAGGCAGAATTAAGAAAAAAAGTAGTGTTTTTCCTTTTTAACTTGGCAGCAAATCAATACCAAAATGTGCCTAATGGCGCTCGTCCATTAGAAAGACACGAGAGCTTCACAGCTGCTCTTTCTTCTTCCATTCCAGAAATGCTGAAACGCTAATTGGGAATGTCTTTAGATCAAAAGACTCCAAGAAAGAAAAATGATTTGAAAATCTCACATCATCCCCAGACATAGATTGTGTATGTTTCCAGCGTCAACAAATCTCCTCTGGCCGGTAATAAGTGTCATTTATCCAACTGTCAGGTCCTGAAAGCCTCGAGAGTTGCTTTTGGAATGCCAACAAAACAAACTTATGACTTTCTTCTTGATTTCCAGCGCTCCCGCTCAGCCGTCACCTGCTGCCTTCGCTCTCCTTCTGGGGAATGCGGCAGGAAGATTGATGGCGCCCTAACAAGCGTCTGACACTGACAGCAGAGCGGACCCGAGCGTCGAGAGCCTGCCCGACATCGTCATCCCGCTCAATTAGCCAGCAAACTGTGAGGCCTCCTGAGGGAGTCCGGCTAGTGGAAACCTGATCGGGACAAAAGGGAAGATCAGGTGTTCCTGCTCGGCTCCTTGAAAAGGAAGCGCTCTCTCGGGCTTAGGTCTGGGTTCATAAGTCTGCCACACTCCAATGACGTACTCTTTTTCTACTCTTTATTAACAAACCCCGTTTCCATGTGAGTTGGGAAATTGTGTTAGATGGAAATATAAACAGAATACAAATCATTTTCAACCCATATTCAGTTGAATATGCTACAAAGACAACGTATTTGATGTTCAAACTGATAATTTTTTATTTTTTTTTGCAAATAATCATTAGCTTTAGAATTTGATGCCAGCAACACGTGACAAAGAAGTTGGGAAAGGTGGCAATAAATACTGATAAAGTTGAGGAATGCTCATCAAACACTTATTTGGAACATCCCACAGGTGTGCAGGCTAATTGGGAACAGGTGGGTGCCATGATTGGGTATAAAAGTAGATTCCATGAAATGCTCAGTCATTCACAAACAAGGATGGGGCGAGGGTCACCACTTTGTCAACAAATGCGTGAGCAAATTGTTGAACAGTTTAAGAAAAACCTTTCTCAACCAGCTATTGCAAGGAATTTAGGGATTTCACCATCTACGGTCCGTTATATCAAAGAGTTCAGAGAATCTGGAGAAATCACTGCACATAAGCAGCTAAGCCCGTGACCTTCGATCCCTCAGGCTGAACTGCATCACCAAGCGACATACGTGTGTAAAGGATATCACCACATGGGCTCAGGAACACCTCAGAAACCCCCTGTCAGTAACTACAGTTGGTCGCTACATCTGTAAGTGCAAATTAAAACTCTCCTATGCAAGGCGTATACCGTTTATCAACAACACCCAGAAACGCTGTCGGCTTCACTGGGCCTGAGCTCATCTAAGATGGACTGATACAAAGTGGAAAAGTGTTCTGTGGTCTGACGAGTCCACATTTCAAATTGTTTTTGGAAACTGTGGACGTTGTGTCCTACGGACCAAAGAGGAAAAGAACCATCCGGATTGTTATAGGCGCAAAGTTGAAAAGCCAGCATCTGTGATGGTATGGGGGTGTATTAGTGCCCAAGACATGGGTAACTTACACATCTGTGAAGGCGCCATTAATGCTGAAAGGTACATACAGGTTTTGGAGCAACATATGTTGCCATCCAAGCAACGTTACCATGGACGCCCCTGTTACATCAACGTGGCTTCATAGTAAAAGAGTGCGGGTACTAGACTGGCCTGCCTGTAGTCCAGACCTGTCTCCCATTGAAAATGTGTGGCGCATTATGAAGCCTAAAATACCACAAGGGAGACCCCCGGACTGTTGAACAACTTAAGCTGTACATCAAGCAAGAATGGGAAAGAATTACACCTGAGAAGCTTAAAAAATGTGTCTCCTCAGTTCCCAAACGTTTACTGAGTGTTGTTAAAAGGAAAGGCCATGTAACACAGTGGTGAACATGCCCTTTCCCAACTACTTTGGCACGTGTTGCAGCCATGAAATTCTAAGTTAATTATTATTTGCAAAAAAAATAAATAAAGTTTGAGTTTGAACATCAAATATCTTGTCTTTGTAGTGCATTCAATTGAATATGGGTTGAAAAGGATTTGCAAATCATTGTATTCCGTTTATATTTACATCTAACACAATTTCCCAACTCATATGGAAACGGGGTTTGTAAAATTAACTGATTAAACGCAGGTCTGGGTGATGAACAGCCGCCCTGAAAACGGGGAGAAGAATACAATCTGGAGAGGACTTGATGGTACCGACTCACAGGCTTTAAAATTTTTCCAAGAAGTGTGAGGATGACATCATCATTCTGTGCCTGATGACTGATCTTCTGGTGCAACTATGTGAGGCTTTGCATGGCACAAATTAGGCTTGTTGACACCATCTTGGTGTCATTAAAATCATGTCTTTCAGGGCGTCTTGGCCACTTTGGGTGTGTTAAAGTAGTTTCTAGAATTATTTATGTATTGTACAGTGATTCCCAACCACTGTGCCGCAGCACATTGGTGTGCCATGAGAGGAAATATACAGTTTCACTGCTTTACTACAAATCATTATGGCTGTCTTTGACGAAGCATTTTTATCGTCAGGCCTGATTATGGCACCGCTTTTGTTGGTGTTGTTTTTTGAGGATCGAGAGAAATAAACACATTTGCAACATTTACACTTCAAAGAAATTGGCTAAAAGTAGGGATTTATGTTTTATGTTGCCGATTCCGATAAAATACTGATACCAATCACATGAATTAACTGTTTCAATGTATCTACAGTGAGTGCTATTAACAGTTTAACAACATCAACACAAAATTAAATCTAGTTCCTTATTCCTCTGTGTGTAATACGTTCTGTCTCGTCCTTCAGTGATAATACTACTTGATAACGATGCTTAAGGTACTCAAAATTGCAGTTTATTTGCCGTAATGGAGATGATTATTATTGGCTTAGGGGAGCGTTCCACACTGTGTGGACACACATAATTAGCTGCTAGCTGCTTGACAGCCGGGGGACTAAAAATAAATATAGTGTGAGCCAGAGGGGATCGGCGTTTGTGACCAGCCACAAAATGCATTAATTGGCAATGGCGATCGCATACCTTTTAACAAAAATTGTCCGATATTGACCAATCCCGAGCATCATGTCAAGCTAAAACACTTAGATGAACAAGTAATCACAAATAACTTATTCTACATGATTACCAAATTTGGAGGTGTTAAAATTGCCTTGTAAAATCGCTAATATATATATTAGGGTTGTCCCGATACCAATATTTTGGTACCAGTACCAAAATGTATTTCGATACTTTTCTAAATAAAGGGGACCACAAGAAATGGCATTATTGGCTTTATTTTAACAAAAAATATTACGGTACATTAAACATATGTTTCTTATTGCTATTACAAGACAAATTGTCTTTTAGTAGTAAGCGAGCAAACAAAGGCTCCTAATTAGTCTGCTGACGTATGCAGTAACATATTGTGTCATTTTCCATTCTATTATTTTGCTGTAAAAATGGATTATTAAACCACTTATTCATTTACTGTTAATATCCGGTTATTTTCTGTTTTAACATTTTTCTATCTACAAATCTGTTAAAATTTAATGTTCACTTATTCTTCTGTTTAGATACTTTACATTAGTTTTGGATGATACCACAAATTCAGGTATCGATCGGATACCAAGTCGTTACAGGATCATACATTGGTCATAATTTAAGTCCTATATTTAATTAGTTTATAAACACAATGTGAATTAAAAAAAAAGGTTTTGTATAATATAGATGTAATCATAGTAGTATCGACTAGATACGCTCCTGTACTTGGTATCATTACAGTGGATGTCAGGTGTAGATCCACCCATGGCATTTGTTTACATTCAGGCACGCTAGTTTTTTTTAGCGGTGACACCGGTGAGCTGTTTTATTCTTCTACGGTGTGTAGTGAAGCATGTTTAGCTATTCCTCGTCTTGCAGGGATGATACTTGTAAGAAACGTACTTTATTTGTCGCCATGGAGGCGAGGATTAGTGATTTAGAAGTAGCTACAACACTGCAGACTGCGGATGGATCTTAGCCGTTAGCTAGCTAACCATGTCTTAAAGCACCTCTTCCTGAGGTATACATTATATATATATATATATATATATATATATATATATATATATATATATATATATATATATATATATATATATATATATATGTATATATATATATATATATATACACATATATATATATATATATATATATACATATATATATACTGTACATATATACATATATACACATATATACATACATATATACATACATACATATATATATATGTGTATATATATATATATATATATATATATATATATACAGTATATATACATATATATATACATACATATATAAATACATATACAGGTAAAAGCCAGTAAATTAGAATATTTTGAAAAACTTGATTTATTTCAGTAATTGCATTCAAAAGGTGTAACTTGTACATTATATTTATTCATTGCACACAGACTGATGCATTCAAATGTTTATTTCATTT